>NC_138127.1:67260807-67530037 GCF_964188305.1 Podarcis bocagei | reverse complement strand
GTCAGACTCATGCTGGTAGCTTCGAGAACACTGTCCAACCATCTCGTCCTCTGTCGTCCCCTTCTCCTTGTGCCCTCCATCTTTCCCAACATCAGGGTCTTTTCCAAGGACTCGTCTCTTCTCATGAGGTGGCCAAAGTATTGTAGCCTCAGCTTCAGGATCTGTCCTTCCAGTGAGCACTCAGGGCTGATTTCCTTAAGAATGGATAGGTCTGTTCTTCTTGCAGTCCATGGGACTCTCAAGAGTCTCCTCCAGCACCATAATTCAAAAGCATATTTGAATAGCGACAATCTAACGCATATTTTATAGCGACAGTCTAACGCCTCTCACTAGACACAGAATTTTAACCATTCCAAAAACTCCAGAGCATGGCTTGAGGACACGTGATGCAGCAGCCTTGCTGAAGCTAAGCAGGCCTGGATCCAGAAGTGGCTCAGAGTGGAGCCACTTCCTGGCAGGTGGCAGGGGGAGAAGAGGGCAGCAGCGAGGTTGGCATGATACAAATGCATTGACGAAGCCTATCTGGATCAGACCAATCTAGCCCCTCACCCTGTCTTCACAGTGGCCAACCAGATGCCCATGGGAAGCTCACAAACAGAATCTGAGTAATGCAATTGCCAGCAGCTGGTATTCAAAGGCATCCTGCCTCGAGCAGTGGAGGCAGACACCACCATTGTGATTTGCGCAGTGGGCTAAACTCCCTGTTGCCTTGGTCCTCTTGTTCCCTTCACTCCCAATAAGCAGCAGTGACCCATCGGCCAGGAAGCTAACATATCAGCTCCGCCCTGCAAGGTGAGCAACTTTTGCCTGGATCTGGTCAGGGACCACATATACCTCCTTACGTTCTTTGAGAGAGAGAAAAGGGATGTGAAATAAAAATACAGATGCAGATGTTACTATATAGGCATGGATGGATGCATGATGCTGTATGTGGGAGAATACCTTGTAAACAATTTTGACTTAAAAAGCTATGAATTTTCCACACAGTATCAACTTGCTTTACCTTGGCCTCTGACACTTGAGACGTGTGTGTTTTAGAACCCACCCTATTCTTACGATTGCAATTTGTTTTAACTGTTTCCAACACTGAATTTTAACTTCCTTTAATCTGTCCCGGGACCTGCAGGTAATAATACTAACTACTGCCACTGCAAGCTAAAGAATATGATTCATTAATGTGAACCTTCCAACACTATGGATTTTGCTAGACGTATCCCTTCTGCTGGAATAAACACTGCCAGAGAAGATCATGCATTTTCATTAAATAATGAACTTATCTCATTGTCAGATGATATTGATGACAGGTAGGCTTATGAGAAGCCCAGATATTTGGATGGTTCCACCACAGGCCTCACGATTGCCACCACAGACATTGATCCATACTGTAGATCTCACTAATGTGATCACTTTCACGATCCCCATCTTGTGTGCTATGGCCCTTCCCTTTACTAAGGAACTGTTAGGTCAGGGTGAAAAAACATACACCAAATTATTAGGAAACATTAGCAAGCAGGATATTCCACTCCTGCTGGCTGCTACCTTTGGACCTTTTATTCAGAATCCATATGGATATTTTATTCTTTTTAACTGGTATTCCTCGGTGGCCCTCAAGCTTACATGCTTCCATGCACATTGTGAAAAATGTGCTTCATCCTTGCTGCTGTCTCATAACTTGGATGAAAATCTGCCATTTGACATAAATCTCTCAGTGAAATGCAAGCAGTCCCTGTGGACAGATAACCTTTGCTTTTATTTGCATCTGCCTAGTTTGACTTATGACAGAATTATGCCCCCAAAATAACATTTTAATAAGTGTTTACATGCTACCACTCCCCAAAGACTAAGCTGATAAAATTCTTCCTCAGAACTAATTATGCTTCAAGACAAGGTTACCCTCTGTGGATTTTGCACAGAAAGCTTTGCTGCAGAAGTGGACTTTCCGACAAAGGAAGGGCTCCTCCGTGTGGATAACATGGCAGGTTTGCATAGGTGAAAAGGAACATAGGCCAGGCTCCATTCGTGGCCTTGAATCCTATAATGTGCTGGTGACATTGAAAACATAAAAGCATTGGGATGTCCTAGGGAGAAACCACATTTTGTTCCCTTATATCTTATGGGGCACCTGTACACCATCCCTTTCGTGTGTGTGTGTGTTTTTCCTGTTCAGCTTCCTTTTCTTTTCTTCTAAAGATCAGAAAATCCTGCTCTGTTTTCCCTCAATGCACAATGTCTCCCAGGTGTAGATGTTTTATTGCACTGCTGTACTGGCTTATTTGATTATTCTAGTTGTTTTCTAGCTTGTGCTGTAGCTATATCCTTCTGTATGGCCTGTTTCACCTTTCTAGGAATCAACTCTGTCACTTTAACTCTTCCCTTTCCAAATATAATTGCCTTTTTCTTTCCCCCTTCTTTTCTGTCCCTACTTTCTAAATTGCAACCAGAGGCTATCGTCATTGGGAGTGCTCAGGGCTTCTTCTTTTTTTCAGGGGGAATGCGCCAGAACTCAATTTCGGCACCTCTCAGGTGGGTTCTGGAACTTCTCCGGTGGGTGCCATTGCTATTGTAAGAGAAAGAGGGGGGCATTCATAGTGAGTTCTGGCAACTCTTTTTCTAGATAAATAGCACTGGGAGTGCTACTGGTGTTGGAGGATATTTAACCCTTTCTCACACCCAATGGTCCCAGTGAGAATTGCCTCCCTCCACTCTTTGGAGCTTATTTGGCTACATAGTGTTAGAGGCTTGAAAGCAGCAGCAGCGATTAAAGGTAAAGGTAAAGGTACCCCTGTCCGTACGGGCCAGTCTTGACAGACTCTAGGGTTGTGCGCTCATCTCACTCTAGAGGCCGGGAGCCAGCGCTGTCCGCAGACACTTCCGGGTCACGTGGCCAGCGTGACGAAGCTGCTCTGGCGAACCGGCACCAGAGCAGCACACAGAAACGCCGTTTAGCTTCCCGCTATAAAGCGGTACCTATTTATCTACTTGCACTTTGACGTGCTTTCGAACTGCTAGGTGGGCAGGAGCTGGGACCGAAAGACGGGAGCTCACCCCGCCGCGGGGATTCGAACCGCCAACCATGCGATCGGCAAGCCCTAGGCGCTGAGGTTTTTGCATGCTGCTAAATCAGGGCTTGGCGTGCTCTGGTCCATGGGGTCACGAAGAGTCCGACATGACTAAATGACTAAACAACAACAAATCAGTGCTACTCATAGTGGTGATCCACAGAGAAGTGCTGGTTTGAGAGTCATCAGCTGCCAGCCTACAGCAATACCACCACAGCCCAGGTTGGGTGGGATGTTTCAGGGACCAAATATGGTACCAGTTCCTGGCACATTGGGCAGGGCAAAAATAATCTGAGAAACACTGTGCTAAACTGTCCAGTTGACATAAATGGAAGCTAAACTGGAAGCACCTATAGGCTCAAATCAAGCATTATATTGTGCTTTGCTAAGCTCTGCTCATTTTTTCATCCCAAAAGTTGTTGCTGGGAAAGATATGGGGAATATCTGGGGCTTCCCCACCCCACCACAAGTAAAACAGCGGTGGGGGGGGGTTTCAGCTGAAAAAGTAGCCAGTGAACTCCATTCAACGTGTTTCCCACTACATGGCAACTGTAAATGTCATCACACATTGGGGAGTGGATGTCCACAAAAGGAAGTATATGGCGAGGAATCAACATGTCATCCAACTTCCCCAGGAACCACTCTTTCCACCTTGCCCCAGTTTTGCACCTTTTCCTGTGCACATTGGGACTGTGCTGCCCTGCTGCTCTTTCCCACCATAACAGAATCTCTACATTAAGATTCTGGACTCGATCCTGGAAAAACACAGGACGATGTTGCCTCGACATCCCCAGTCCAGCCCCATTAAATGACAGTAAACAAACCATGGTGATTGTACAATAAACACCTCATCTAAAAACAGCCACTTTCCAAAGAGACTTCTCTCGTTCCAAATGCAAAAGGCACAGAAAACCTAATTTGTTATTTGAGTCACAACTTTGGCTTGCAGTTATTTCTTATCCCATGTGGGAGACAAATCGGGGAGCAAAAGCAGGCTGAAGAGTGCTTTTGTGACTTACCACTGGGGGTACAGAACGTGACATACCACTGCAGGTACAGAAAACTGAGTAGGAGATGGAATGGAGTATCCTGGAGAGGGCATGGAAATAGAATTCTTCACAGAGTGATCTTTTGTTTCTCAGCCTATTTGTTCGTCCCATTGTCAGAATTGGGTTTTGTATGTGGGTCCCCTATACTTCACCTATACTGATCCTACTCCCTCTTGGGGCTCATAGGGAGCGCAGCAGACCAGATTGCAGTGTGTGTTTGGTTCTGATGTGTGTGCAGTGCCTACAACAATTTCTTCTGTATCCAAATGTACCCACAGGCCCAGAGAAGGCTGGCGATCCCTGCACTGTGATCACCTCAAAGGTGAGGGGCTTTTACCACCCCAGAATTGGTTGGTCCAGGTCAATGAGTTGCAAAAATGTATACTGCCATCCAAATGCAGTGATTAATGTCAGGAGATGCTCTGAGACTCCCTTCAAATGCACTCTTTTTTCCTTTTTTTTTTTTTTTTTTTTTTTGCCTGTGCTTTAAAACACTTCAGAATGACTAGCAGGGGGTTTCTACTTGGTTACCTTTATATCTGCGCTGCTCTACCTCAGGTAGAAAGCAAACCATACTGTGGTACCACGGGGACAAACTGATTTATTATGGTATGAGCTCTCATAGAAACAATCCACTTTATCAGATGCATGACAGCTCACTTTGTTATGCAGCCGGTGACTTGGGATGTTGCCTACAAAGGCTTGTACTGCAATAAACCGCTTAGTCTCTAAGGCGCCACAACGTGCCGTGTCATTTTCACTGCCACAAACACCAGCTTATCCAGACAATATGCTCCTGGCATAACAAATGCACTACTTAGGGGTTGTGAGGCCAGGATCCAGGCGCGGTTCCTCAAAGGGAGGGCATCTGTGGTCACATGATATCATGCCCCAGCACCCAAACACCCAAAATGCAATGCGTTGCTACTGACAAAATGCCATTTTGCTCTCCGTAACTAGCTTATCAGTCCTGCTAGTGATTGTACTGTGCAACACAACTCCCTTTCCCCCACACTCACAACACCACACACAACAGAGCTATTTTTGTGAACCTTTGTCCTCCTTTAAGACTCTAGAAGCTGAGGGCCAAACCAGGCAGGGCATCGCTTACATAACTGTCCCGGGCCTGTAAGTTTTCATTCCCAAAATTAATTGCAGGGAGCTGAGAGCTGAGCTCGACAGGAAACCATAGCATAAGGCAGGGAGCTTCAACCCTTCAATGATCCTTTCAGAATTGGACCTTCCCCTCTGCTTGGTTCTCATAATGTGGGGAATTACAAATACCAAGCAAAGGGTGAGGGGTCTGATTCCAGTCAGGCCCAAGGTGGGGTCAAGGAGCTGAAGCAAAAGCAAAGGGTCTCCTCCTCCTCTTCACAGGCTATTTTTATTTTAAAATATCTTACATGCCAGGGCCAATAGAAGTTGGGACTAACATAACATCTAACCCAGCCCTGTGATTCCTGTGTTTTACCACTCAGTCAAGGGAGCTCTCAGCAAGCTTACTAAAACAAGCAAAGAAAACCTAACCAATGGGATGATGGGATGTCCTGCCACTTTATGAACCAGGGTCATGTCCACACTACACTTATAGAGTATATGGCTTTGCCCAAAGGATCCTGGGACTTGTAGTTTACCACCTTACAAAGCTATGATTCCCAACAGCCTTAACAAACCACAATTCCCAGGATTCTTTTGGAAAAACCATGTGTTTTAACTATATGATGTGGATATGGCCCGGAGTTGTTTTCCTCCCTATGTTAAAAAAAAACCTTTGAAAGAATGTGCATTTACTCCTTTCACTGCTGAAATCTCCCGCTTAAAAAGTGTGTGTGCATCCACTTCTCACGTGTGCATACACAAACACACACACCATTTGTTATGGATAATATTGCAAAATTGTTTTTACTTCCAGACTTATCCTTTATTCCACAAAGGACAAAATGCAATTTGGACATACTCTGACTGTTTTCATATTTGTGGGACCTTTGATCTTCTCTTGTGCTATTTATGCTAAAGTCTTGTCATACAGCTTACGTAGAAGACAAAGCAGAGAGAGATGTGCAGTACAAATGAGTCTTCAGGCCAACTCTAGTCTACCAGTCCCATTGTGACTTGATTGAATCAAGAGCTGCCTTAAGCCTCATGTGGGAAAACACCCTTTGACATCATCTCAATAATGCTTAACACAGCCACCCGCCTGGAATTTTAATGAAGCAGAAACAATTTATGACGTCATTCCAGAAATAGGTACCGTATATTATCGAGATCAGCCTGAGACACAATGGTGCCCGAGGGGGAAAATCCAAATGTCAACTGTTGTATTCTCAGTTATAAATTGTTATTAACTAGCTTACAATCTGATGCTCAAATTATGCTGCTTGAGCCAGCTCAATTTGCCTCATAGTAGGGATAACTCTGTGCATTATTTCTTCTAAAAAAAGAATTAGCATATTCCTAATCCAGAAATAACATACATCTCCAGCCAAATGGAGTCCAGTAAATTGGGAGTAAAAAGGTTATGGAACATTGCCATCTAATGGAGATCTGAACTTATTACATGTTAAAATACCACCTCCATCCAACACAACTCAAACCATTTGCAGTTTAGTCCCAAGATTGCTGTCTGACTTTCTCTTTAACAGTAGTGTTTGCAAAGAGGTTGTTGTCTATTGTTTTACCAAGTGCTTTTGGCTCTTTTCAATATTGTTTTCTGTGGCTGGGTTGGGCTGAGCTAAATTCTTATACAAGTGAGACCTCCAACAGAATGTTGCAGTGCGGAATGTTGTTGAGAATCCCAGGCACTCCATGACATTCCCCTGCCCCTAGTTTCTGTCTGCACACCATGTGAGTCAGCATTCCATAATTGCAGAGCATGTTCAGCCTCATTAGGGTGGGTTTCTTTAGGAGGGAAGTCCCCCTTTTTGTTTGTTTTTCCCCTCTGAGCCTGCAGATAACTCCCCTTTGTGAACTGGCACTCTTTGGGGTACATTAGCAAAGGCCCTTTGGGGTACATAAGCAATGGGGTACTCAAGCAATGGCCAGAACACTGGAAACAGAGAAAAGTGTTTTGATTTATGTTTCTGCTATGTGGGCTTTAGAATTCCCAAAAAAAGCAGTGGCCCATCCTCTCGGTGTTCATACAACCACTTAATATTCCAGTTAAAAATAAGTAACAACCATGCTGAAAACTTGCCAGAGATAGGTTTCCTCTTTTGAACAGAGAGAGAAAGAAACAGCTCAATTTCTGCCTTGCATCAGACATGACTGCTTCCAGTCTGGTGTTTCAGCAGCCCACTCTTAAATATCTATCGTTTTGTGGAAAGGACAAGATCTTGATGTGGGAGAAAGATGAGCAGCCAAATGGCATGGAAGTGCTGGAGAAAGCATATCTGTGGAGCATCTCCTTGCTTCAGAGTAGAAATGCTGCTTTGTGTAGCATCTTGCCTGATGAAGAGCCCTAGAGAACTCAAAACAGGGTCTCTGCCATGGGAGCATATTCATCCAGTGCTTTTCAAGCTGCACTGGCTCCCGGTGGAGTACAGGGTCAGATTTAAGGTGCTGCTTTTGACCTTTAAAGCCCTTCACGGCCTAGGACCCTCGTACCTACGGGACCGCCTCGCCTGGTATGCCCCACGGAGAGCCTCAAGGTCCATAAATAACAACACCCTAGTGGTCCCAGGCCCTAAGGAAGTTAGATTGGCTTCAACCAGAGCCAGGGCCTTTTCAGCACTGGCCCCAACTTGGTGGAACGCTCTGTCTCATGAGACCAGGGCCCTGCAGGATCTGATCTCTTTCCGCAGGGCCTGTAAGACAGAGTTGTTCCGCCTGGCCTTTGGATTGGAGCCAATTTGATTCCCTCCGCCCCCTTTTTCTTTTTTCTTTTCCTTCTCCTGCAATGAGGCTCCATTTTAATATTTTAATGTTCCATTATTTTAATGTTGTATTTTATTTTTGTTTTTAAGTTGTAATCACTCATCTTGTTTTTATTATTGCTTGTAAGCCGCTCTGAGCCCGGCCTTGGCTGGGGAGGGCGGGGTATAAATAAAAAATTATTATTATTATTATTAAAAGCTGGCCACAAGTTTGTGACATTTTGGTTGTCTTGAATAAAATTAGTGCTGTTTTTCTAGAAAAAGACGTGCTGGAATTCACCATGAACACCTCCCTTGTTCTCTTAGAATGGCAATGGTGCCCACCTGAGAGGTGCCGGAACTGAGTTCCAGTTCTGGCTGAAAAAAACCCTTGAATAAAAGTATTATCCAACTGTGGATTTTGACATATTTAACCTCTTGCAAAATAACCTGTTCTTCTTATAGAAAAATACCTCACACTGTGTCCACCATTAGCTGTGCTCTCTCTAGTGATAGATCACAAAACGAACAAATGCTAAGCAAAAGGAGCAAATCTGGCCCAAATAGTAGACACTCCCTATTGGCTGGCCACCAAAAATGTGCTATGAGATGTAGCCTTCAAGGAAACAGCTCTGAGCACGTGCCAAACAATTACCAGATTACTAACTGGTCTACCGTTGCAACAGCCCTACTAATATTATGTGCTACAGCTGGATTGACATCATGACAAGAAGGTGAGAAGGTGAACCTGCATAACTAGGGCTAGAGAGTCTGCTTATCACATTTTGTTTTTCTGCCTGGACACAGATGAGAGGGACTTTCTGGCCATAGCATTTCTTTTGGATAGGGATTGCCTGAGCGGTGCAGGAGACACTCTTAAATAAAGGACAGGAAAGAGTATGGGCTTTAAGATTTGGGGAGGTTCTGCTTCAAAAATTGCTTGACATTTCACTTTGGCTACTGAGTTACTGGCCTAGCAAGTGGACTAGCCTCCATTGAATATTTTGGTCCTTATTTTCTACTTGCCATTGACCTCAAAAACATGACGACAATTTGAGAAGAAAAATTAGATGTGGAGGAAAAGAAGACTATGACTGAAGAAAGAAAAAAAGAAAGGACAAAATTGCCAAAGGAGGAAAAATAGGGGTCGGCATTTGTGCCCAGCTCCAGACCTGCCTGCTGATTTCAGCATTTGGTGGGTAGAGTGTGTGTGTGTGTGTGTGTGTGTGTGTGTGTGTGTGTGTGTGTGTGTGTGTGTGTTGGAAGACACTTTAGCTAAGAGTCCTTGCCAAATCCAATCCAAATAATCAGGCTTTCCCAACAGCACTCCGATGAATCAAATGTCTTTAAAATATTTACAATAAAACAGCATGAAGGAGGAACAGAAGGCTAGGAGGGGAAATTGCACAAGAAGAATCAGATAGAAACGAACCTCTTTCTTTGTGGAATGAGGCTGAGTAATTGCCAACTGACAGTCTATGTCCTCGTAGGCTTTTTCCCACGACTTAATTATACCTGCAGTGTAAAAGCAGGAGTAGTAGGCATGTTGATATTTTTCACTGTGCTACCTATGGAATGATTGGCCGTTGTGGGCAGCATGAGTTGCCCTCCCAGGTGGTAAGTGGAATCTTTTCAAGACACTGCTGATCAAAAAAGCAGGTAGGCTGTCATTTTTTCCCCTGCACTTGGATTTCAAAAATTGTTTTCATCCTGCAAATAATTTACGCTGTACTCCTATATCAAGGAACCACCAAAATCAAGGGTGAGGAAACTGAGAGTCCCCATTCATCATTGGGCTGTAACTCTTCTCAAACCCAGCCAGCAAAGCCAATGGTCAGGAAGGATTGCAGCACCTGTTTGAGTGAGCAAGTGGCAAGTGGAGTTGGGGGGGCAGCAGTAGCAAGCCGCCAGAGAATAGAGTTTTATTGTGTGTTTTTTTACTTAACATATTTTTATCCCGCCTTTCTCCCAAGTTCTGACATCAATTATCAAATGCCGAATAATAAAAACAACTAGCTGAAAACAATAATTGAAATACAATGCAGCATATTTAAAACCAGCAATTAAAATTTTCCCTGACAGCAGAAGCCTGTTCCAGAAGCCTGTTTGAACCAGAAGGTCTTATCCTGCCAATGGAAACATAACAAAGTGGGAGCCAATCAAGCTCTCTTGGGAAGGAATTCCACACTGTTTGCACTGACTTTGTCTTCCCTACACTGAAAATGCTACCTCATGTGTCCACATTTCACTGGATACCAGGATTAAACACCCATCTTCCCTTCTGTTCTGAACAGGAGATGTGCAAAGAGCTGCCCTTTGTGAGAGAGCATGATGGTCGCTGATATAGGTGCCTGCCCACAACTTTTAGTGGTTCTCTCTCTTTCTGCTCCTTTCGATGTGGCAGCCATTTTGTGTTATGTCACATACCCCATGGCAGCCATTTTGTGACTGGTGCCCACAACACTTGCCCACATTCCCCCAAAAGGTTGCTGACCCCTGCCCTAAGCTAGCCTGCTCTCTCAGGTGAAACGGAGGACAATGTGTGCCCCACCACCAGTGCTGACAAAGTATTCAACTGCTATTTGTGATTGTATACAAAGAAGGGAGCAGAGGCTCCATCTCCTTTGCCTGGGGCAGAAAAATATTTTGGTGCTAGCCCTGTATTGGCATGTTCACACACCTTAAAAAGGTGCTAGTGAGTGGTTTTCCACAGAGTTCTGCTGAAATGCTGTTGCTTCAGCTGTCCAATGTCTGCACTGTCCTTTTCACTCAGTGTTTCCCAGGCTTTACTCTCCCTATGGATATAACAGGATCTAATTTAAATCTGCATATCGCAGAAATTAAACCTCTAATTAGACCAGGCGTGCCTCTGATTGCTTGAGCAGAAAAGCCAGATAATTCACAATTTTTGGAATTAAAAGAAAATTAATGAGTAGCCGACATGGTAAATAAGTACAAAGCAGCATGAGGAAGATTAAAAATGCTCTGGAGTGTCTGACGGCAAATGGGTAAATGCCTACTGTGTTAACAATATCATCTCTCCATTAAAGGCTAGAACCCAAATAATTGCATGCAAAGAAAAGATACTGAACAACTTCAGAAAGGTTTGGTTCAAGCTATGACCAGCAGGCCCCCATAATCATATTAATAAGACTTCTACAGCATGAGGAAACAGGTAACAGGCTAGAAATAGCTGTGACTCACCTTGTCAAGTTATATAAACTTCCTGAAGTCTTTATAAGGAGCATAAACAATGCCTTCAGAGCACCATATGGCATGCCATACCCTCGGCTGTTTACTGGGGTAAATCACTCTTCCTAGTTTTACTTGGAGGAGATGCCTTGTTAAATTTTTGTTACTGTGAATTGTTAGATTTACTATTCTTCAGGGGTTTAGGAATTTGTTTTCTCACCCAGCTCTATGCAAGTTAAGTCTCTGACTTGGGATGGGCAGGATGAGAGAAAGTGTGGCTCTAACTCACACACCGTAAATGCCAGTGTATAGATGTGAACATGATGATGATGATGATTACAGTGGATGGCACTGTGGTCTAAACCACTGAATCTCTTGGGCTTGCTGATTGGAAGGTTGACGGTTCGAATCCCCCGACGGGGTGAGCTCCCATTGCTCTGTCCCAGTTCCTGCCAACCTAGCAGTCCGAAAGCACACCAGTGCAAGGAGATAAATGGGTACTGCTGCAGCAGTAAGGTAAATAGCGTTTCCGTGCGCTCTGGTTTCCAACATTGTATCCCGTTGTGCCAGAAGCGGTTTAGCCATGTTGGCCACATGACCTGGAAAGCTGTCTGTGGACAAACACCAGCTGCCTCAGCCTGAAAAGTTAGAGGAACACCACAACCCCATAGTTGCCTTTGACTAGACTTAACCATCCAGGGGTCCTTTACCTTTTTTACCTTTTACTTAAACTCAGGGCCATCCAATGAAGCTGAATGTTGGGAGAGGACAGGTGAAAGTAAGCACTTCTTCACACAGCTAAACTAGTTCAACGAGTTCAACTGATTCCCTCCCACAAAATGTAGTGAAGGCCACCAACATGGATGACTTTTAAAAGAACTAGACAAATTTATGGAGGGCAAGGCTGTTAATGGCTACTAACCACAACGGCTATGTTCTAGGAATCACAGGCTGGAAGAGTGATCTTGTGCTCAGCTCCTGCTTTTGGGATTCCCACAGGCATCTGGTCGGCCACTGTGAGAACAAAATGCTGGGCTTGGTATGCCTTTTGGTCTGAACCATTTCTAGTCATGATGGGAATGCAGGCAGGCTTCCTCTATAGGTCTGATAGGCCTCATACTGGAAGAGATACAAGGTCTATCCATACTCATCTTTTGCCCTGTTCTTTCCAGGCACAGGTCCACACTTAAAATTTCATTGTCTCTGTGTGTGTTTCTTTCTCCTCCCCCCCCCCGAGCTTTCACCACAAAAACCCACTCTTTAGTGCTCAATCGGCGCAAACATCAATTTGGGTTTTTGTCGGGTTGCCATTTAGTCCAATTGAGCTTTAAAGAGTGGGATTTTGTGGGCAACACTCTACAGTAAAAAAATGGGGGTGCTTGGACCTGGAGCTTTAAAGTATGAACCGTGTCTGGAAAGAACAGAGGAAAGGTCAGTGTGTATAAGCCCACAATCAGATATGCAGGAATCTCAGTCAAACAGGGCTTCGGATTTAAACATGTGAATCTTAGTAACAACAATACAGCACTTTTCCTAAGAGCTCAAAGTTCTCCAGTGGTTCCTTTCCATTTGTAGAAGGCCTTTTGACCCAGTGAAGGCTTCTGCTAATAGAAGGGGAAGATTCCTTGCAGGTTTCTGTGCTACTAAAAAATCTGCACTAGGGGTTTAGACAATCTTCCAGAACAGGGTGGAAGGTACACAAGTGGGCCGCAAGGGTGGAGAGGGGAACTGGGAGGAAAACAACCCGCTTTCATTATTGGGAGTCTCCACTAGATTCAAGACTCTTCTACAAATGGACAGAATCCCATTAGTGAAAGGGCACCACGCGATGAAACCCATACAGATGAGCTCTGTCATCCCATGGTTTATTTTTTATGTATTTCATAAAAATTATATAATGCTTGATTGTAGGAAAAAACCTCAAAGCAGTTTACAGAAAAGATAAAATTCTAACACTATCACTAGCTTGGTTCTCTGCACTACCCCACCAAGGATCCCAATAAGAGGTTCAGATGTGTGGTTGAATGTGTGGTGAGATGATAGCTTGCATTGGCTCTCAATCCCTACCACAGCCCTGTAAGAATAAAATATTCGTGCACCCTTTTACTGATAGGGAGCAAGGCTGAGGCTAAGTAAGGGACAATAGCTTGCTTAAAGCTGCCAATGAAATGCATGGCTGATCTGTGGTTTAAGCCAGAGATTTATTCCAGTCCAGCCTGCAGAGAGTCACTTTGCATAAGAGGGCAGTGTGATTCACCAAAATGTTAAAAAATAACTCTGGGGAAAGTACAGCAGAAATATGCAGCTTTCAAAATAAGTGAGAGGCAGAGAGAGTTGTTTCTTGGAATGCATGTCCATTCTTGCTGCTTGTATTGGCTCCTTCTTAATATGCAGGTAGTGAATGACAATCATTTGAAATGTCAGGTTTTTCTTTCTCCCCCTTGCTATGTCACATTGGTTCCAGTGGTGTTTGTTTGTTTGTTTGTTTGTTTGTTTGTTTGTTTGTTTGTGTAAGACAGAAGTAGATTGGGAAGGGCAAATTTAAAGCCATTCTCAGGTTGGTAGAGAAGCTCTGTAATCAGTAAGACAATTCAGGGTGATGTGAAGCAAAAGGGTAATTAGGACATAAAGAAACATACCTAAATTGAAATTTTCCTGTTGATCACCCAAAAATATCCTGACTCATGGAGCAGGAGGCACTCTCTGTGACTCAGAGAATGTCACTCAAGAACGCACCAAAAATATATTACTATGAAAATTACAATTGATTCACACAAACACAATGTATTGTTCTGGAAGAAGAAACCTGAGTCAAGCTCACAGCAGCTTGTGAGATATTTGACATAGCATTAACCCCACAGAGCAAGAGGCATAATGAACTAAGGTAATATTTTACACAGAGTTAGGACCTGGCTAGACCAGTGGACTAGCATGCGTAAAGTTACCATATTTTTCGCCCTATAGGACGCACTTTTTCCCCTCCAAAAATGAAGGGGAAATGTGTGTGCGTCCTATGGGGCAAATGCAGGCTTTCGCTGAAGCCTGGAGAGCGAGAGGGGTCGGTGCGCGGGCAGACATGGCAGGTCTCACTGATAGCACCAATCAGCTGATTCATGGAGCCCTGATGAAAAACTAGTTAGTGCAGCCAATCCAAGTAGGATTTGCTGTCAGTGAGCCCTACTTGCAAAGAAGCAACCAGGAGCTCACTTTACGCATCCAAATGTGCCTTTGTAGCAACATTGTGTGACACACCTGATACAACTGTTCACCTTGACTTTTGACCTTTGAGATGTATATTTTTAGGACCCACCTTATTTTTTGTAATTTTAACTTGTTTTTAATAATGTGTTCTAATTGTTGTAGTATAGGTCTTCTAAGAGCTTTAACTGTATAGTGGTACCTCGAGTTAAGAACTTAATTCATTCTGGAGATCCGTTCTTAATCTGAAACTGTTCTTAACCTGAGGTACCACTTTAGCTAATGGGACCTCCCGCTGCCGCTGCACCACCGTTGTGCGATTTTTGTTCTCATCCTGAAGCAAAGTTCTTAACCCGAGGTATTATTTGTGGGTTAGCGGAGTCTGTAACCTGAAGGGTCTGTAACTCGAGGTACCACTGTACACTGCAGAAACCAGAAACCTGCAAATGTGGCCCTATTTATTTATTTATTTATTTATTTATTATTACATTTATATACCACCTTTATCTTCCAAGGATCTTGTCAGAGACCAGGCTGAGGAGTGCTGCTCTGATGAGGAATGGTGGGAGCCTCCCCCTCCCCCGGCTCCTGATCTCCTGAAGCTGCCCAGGAGCAGTGGAGCAGTATAGATTTGGAACAGTGGCTTGCAGAGAGGCATAGTTCTGAAGACAAAAGTTGAGAAGAACTGGGGGGTGAACAGCCAGGTGAAGAAGAACTGGAAGGGTGAGAGCTAACAGACTGTCTCTTACTGAAAGTGTCCAGCCTATCAGTCCAAGGTCACGTAGAGCAGATAAAGTGGCTACACAAAAAGCACGGTGGTTGTGAGATCAGGCGGAAGTGATGGGGTGATCAAGGGGGAAGTGGGTGGAAACCTTAATTGGGAGCACCTTCATTCCGAGAATGGATGCTTTGTTCTTTTGCTGTGATCATTAAAAACTCTTTAAATGGTAAGAGACTCTTTTCGCTTTATCCTGCTTATCTACGGCCAAAGTGGAGGAGGAAGCCGAGTACCCAAAGCCTGACAAATTTCTGTAGAAATGACAACTAGTAAGCATCCTTTCTGCAAGTCATCAAAACCACAGGTTTTTAACTTTATTTTGATATGCCAACCCTGCCTAAGCATGTCCAGAAGGTACCTTGAAAATGCATCCATATGTCTTCACCATCTGTACATAGAGCCAGGGTTTTTATTAGCTCAGACTGAGAAAGCAGTTCTGTAGGCAACAGAATTTGATAGGTCAAGAAAAGAAGTGAAGATAAAGTCTGCCAGTCTGATCAGTTATGGGTGAAGCCAAAGACTCTGGAGCTTACTGAATCCAGGTTACCAGTCAGAAGACGATTTTATGGTAAAATATCAGTAAAATATTGGCTAGTTGGCAACTCTGAATTGATCCATGCAGGCATAGGTCAATGGGGATTTACAGATCCATTTCGAATTGCAAACTACACTTTGAATATTTCTGTTCTCAACCACAGTGAAACGTTCCACGTTCAAAAGCATAACACTTTTCATGAAGTAGTTCCTGGTGCGTAAAAAGAATGGTGTATCTGCATGGATGTGCCAACACTGACATTACTTAATATTTGCAGACCCCCATTGCCTAAAAATTACCAGTTGCAGTGCTTAACAGTAATTATGTTCATCGCTTGGAAAATGGCCCCCATAAGTTAAACATTCTCTCTAAGCGCTTTGATGACGAGCTCAAATATTGGGTACCTGCTGTAACGTGCCTCCACTTCTTAAGCGTACTTATTCCCTCCCCTTCCCAAATGCAGATCCTGAGACTATTAGCAGCCATAAATAATTGCAAAGTAATTTAATTTTAGTGCTCCAAAATAGACTGCCACAGCTATGCTACAATAAAGGTAGAATTGAATAAAGGTGGGATTGAAATCATAGAGTTATTTGCATCATAAATTCATTGCAAGGTGCTGGTGTTCTCGCCAAAGCACCATCATTAAAGGGAACACAATGGCAGATAATTGCCCCAGTCGTATAATAGGTACAACTGTATTTCAAGGCCCCCCTTCATTATATATCCATTTGGCTTCTGTTCTAATTGCCAAGCTGCCCTCGGAATTTATTTGATGTCATCTGCACCTTGTACTTTAATGTTCCTGCTATTGTAATCTAACATTAATTATATTTCCCATTAAAATATTGGAAAATGCTGCCATTTGAACCGTGTACATTTTGTAAATGAGAAAATGGATCTCAGCCACTCTGCCTGCTTTGATTCCATTTCACTTTATTAGCAGCCTGCATCATAATTCTCCTTGACTCTGAGCTCATGGAGGTAACCATCTTTCTTAGAGGGAGGATTTACTGTGAGTCCCCTTCTTCAGAAACAACATCCCATTTGTCTACAACCAAATATATTGTTTATCTCTTTCCCTGCTTCTTTGTTGTCATCGTAAAGATTAAATCTAAAATTCAAGCTTAAACAGAAATCCGTTTGCTGACATTGGACACAACCTGCATGGAATTTATCTCTGCGGTGTTTTTAAACTTCCCAAACTTTCTTCCCATGGGTAAAGAATTTATTCTGCAATGTCAGCTTTTAGTGGGACTTTGAAGGCTTTTGCTGCAATCCTAACCCCAATGACCTGTGAGTATGCCCCACTGAACTGAACAAGACTTACCTCTGGATAGGACTGAGCTGTAAATGTCTAATCCATAGCGATATGAGTACTACATTGTTGCACGACAAATGGTGTGAGATTCCAGGTGTTATTGGAATTCTAAGGTCATATATATATTATATATAATGTTCATTATATATAATGTTCATGCAATCGGAGAGGACGCATGACAGTGGTACCTCGGGTTAAGAACTTAATTTGTTCTGGAGGTCCATTCTTAACCTGAAACTGTTCATAACCTGAGGTACCACCTTTCTAATGGGGCCTCCCGCTGCCGCTGTGCCACCACCACACGATTTCTGTTCTCATCCTGAAGCAAAGTTCTTAACCCGAGGTACTATTTCTGGGTTAGCAGAGTCTGTAACCTGAAGCATCTGTAACCTGAAGCGTCTGTAACCCAAGGTACCACTGTATCAGGTATCCTGGCAGACAGGAGAGAAGCAACAGACTCAAATTTCTGCTGGGGACTATCTCTTTCTGTGATGTATGTCTGAAGTTTTGGGGGTGGTCTTGAGCTACAGGGTAGGCAGTTTCAAAAGTCTATATAAGAGCTTGCACCAATGTTCTGGGTTCCTCTCCTCCCTCCCTGCGCGGGGTGAGTGGGGGACCCTGTTGCAACAGTCTAATAAAGATCATGCTTACTAGCTGCTTTGCTTCTCAATATTCTCTGGTTGGCCCCTGTTATTTTCTCCTAGAGCCAGTGCGGTGTAGTGGTTAAGAGCAGTAGTCTCGTAATCTGGGGAACCGGGTTCGTGTCTCCGCTCCTCCACATGCAGCTGCTGGGTGACCTTGGGCTAGTCACACTTCTTTGAAGTCTCTCAACCCCACCCACCTCACAGAATGTTTGTTGTGGGGGAGGAAGGGAAAGGAGATTGTTAGCCGCTTTGAGACTCCTTAGGGTAGTGATAAAGCAGGATATCAGATCCAAACTCTTCTTCTTCTTCTTCTACCGATAGAGAACCTACATAAGGACTCTAAACAGGCTCTTGGATACCCCACAAGGGGGAAAGGAGCAGTTTTTTCTTATAACACAGGGATTCCCAGCACTTACCCAGGGTTGTGTTTTCCTTTGGGAAGATCGAGGCACAACAGAGGCTAGTGTATTTAAGAAATATGGTGTATTGACACATATTTCCACCTGGAAGTCTGCAGCGGAAGGGGCACAGTAGGAATGAGCAAAAGGCAGATTAGGATCTACTGTTCAATCTACGTGTGACTTGCAGTAATCAGGAAAATCAGGAAGCGTTTATAACTTCAATCTGTTCAACCATAGCAACAGTTACGTCCTGGCTAGAGGCATAAAGGAAGCTTGGGTGGGGAGAGAAGTCAGGAGTGGATTTTCCTAGGTTTAGCATGATGCTCAGAGTTACCCTTACCCATTTTTGTTTTTATTTTAATTTCAGGCCTATGCTGGCCCACTGAGCCACTGTGCAATTGCTTGGCTCCAGTTGGTGGATCTAGTAAGAAAAAGACCAAAGTGGATTCCACAAGCCAGAAGACTGCTCACTGTTGCCTTAATAGGTGTGATCCTATTAGTGATTTCAGCCTTGGCACAGATTGAAAAAGAATGGGGGAATTCCTTTGTAGCTCTATAGAGTGCTTTTGCAACATGCCAGCAAATGAATGTAACACAGCAGTAACAAACAAGAGTTTATTAATGAAGTTCATAGTCGAAGGAAATAAATGTCAACAAGACGGGGGGGGGGAGAGAATCATCTTGATGTAATGAGTAAATTTCAAATTATTTCATCAGTGTTGGAATAATTTCGACATCTGCTTCTGCTAATGTGCTCTGTCTGGAAACCTAATGCAACATGCTGCTTTGCTATGAAAAGGGGCTTAAAGCCATTATAAAGATCACTTCCTTAAAGATTTTAATGGAGTTCAATGATCCTTTTGTTATGGGGTTTGTTATGTGAATCCAGATTGACTTATCAAAAATATAATTTCCCCAAATTAGAAAACATAAAACTGAGGGCCGTATCCAACCCTGCAGCTCTGCTAACACAAGGGACTTCTGTGAGTGCAGTGCAACTTCTTCTTCCTCTCCTGTTCCCTCCAGTTCCCCTCACACCCTCAAAATCAGTTGGGGAATCCCCCAGAGCGGATTTTGGGGTGCATGGAGGGAGGAAAGTCCCATTGTGCCAGCAGAACCCCACTGACACAGCACTGGAGACAATCTAGTCTTCAATGGCCTTCTCATCCTTAAAATTAGTTTGGAGCAGGGCCTCAGCCATCTGGAATTCTGTTCAAGTTATTACATCGCAGAGTAACATGGCATGAAGCTTTTTCCATCACTACATCCACACGCTGGGAAAAGCTTCACTTGCTGAATTTCTCTCAGCTGTTGAAGTCACAGGAGTCCGCTACCTTTCCACAAACAACTTAGAAAGCCTAAATAAGTGGAACAAGAAACATATGTGTGCCTGATCCCAAATAGCACTGCTCAGAACCTCCTATTCAAACTATGAAGAGTGCAAAGTCCCACTTTCTTTAGAGGCTACAGCAATGTGTTTCAACATATCATTGTGATGCCCCAAGGTGTAAAGGGAGGGATATTATTATTATTATTATTATTATTATTATTATTATTATTAGCCTTGTGTAGGATTTCCCACAGCCAACTTCGTGTCCCAGCAGTCTGTTTGAAGCAGGGATGAGGAAGTTGGGGCCATCCAGATGTAGCTGGACTCCATCAGCTCCAAGCAGCATGAGCATGGCCAAGGATGATGGGAACTGTAGTTTAACACCATCTGGAGTTCCTCATGCCTGCTTTAAGAGGTCTGGGGAACAGTAAAAGATCCAGATGCAGTACCGATCGCCCCACGCCTCCATAGTTCCATGTGTCCATTGCCCACCTCTGCCTTCAACTACAAATGCAGGTGGGTAAAAGAAACCTGCGCAGCAATGGCGCTAGACACACAATCACTGCATCTTTTGCTGCTCCTTCAGAGCTTTGAAAGAGACTGACAAGTTCCCCAGGTTGGCACCTGGCAATCGCATGTCCGTGTCACCTTCCCCTACTTCTTAGAAACATAATAGTAGCAGCTTGCTGATACGGTTTGGGAGAAATAGGTTGCCCTGTGTTCTATTAAGCAGCATGAAAATATCCAGCTTAATGAAAATGTATCTTAGAAGTTCGACACTAGAGTGTGACAATATCTAAAATTTGCCTCAAAGGATTGTGTGCTCTGCTTGTAGCTTTTCTTGAATATATGATAGCAAACAAAACTGTCATGAGAACGAAGCACTTCATAAGAAGCTCTTTTCAGGTTTTGCAGTACACATCGTACTTCAGCTTTGCTCCCAGCTTGGTTCCTTCTAAACACTCCTTGAATTTAGCATCCACTTTCTGGCTCTGAGCTTCATCAAAAGTGTTCTTCCAGTCACCAACCACACCTGGAATGAAAGGGAAATGGAGGGAGGGAAAGAGACATTTAATAGACATCATATAAACTTTGCTAGACAAAAATATGAAGATCATCCAGTAAAAATCTTTAGGTTTTGTTATTGTAACCGGGAACAAAATGGTACAATTTTTTTCCTCAGGTTGGCCAGTAGGAAGGCCTCTGAATACAGCCACAAAAGCTATGGCCCTCCTGTGTCAAATTTGTCAGTCTTCTCTGCAGTGCTTCTTGTTCTGTAAGACCATCACGTTCATTTATTGAATCTCTTTTTAGATGCATGTAGCTTACTATATAGGGACGCGGGTGGCGCTGTGGGTTAAACCACAGAGCCTAAGGCTTGCTGATCAGAAGGTCGGCAGTTCGAATCCCCACGACGGGGTGAGCTCCCGTTGTTTGGTCCCAGCTCCTGCCCACCTAGCAGTTTGAATGCACGCCAGTGCAAGTAGATAAATAGGTACCGCTCCGGCAGGAAGGTAAACGGTGTTTCCGTGTGCTGCTCTGGTTCGCCAGAAGCGGCTTAGTCATGCTGGCCACATGACCCGGAAACTGTACGCCAGCTCCCTCAGCCAATAAAGCAAGATGAGCGCTGCAACCCCAGAGTCGGTCACGACTGGACCTAATGGTCAGGGGTCCCTTTACCTTTACCTTAGCTTACTATATACTAATACAGTGGGAAAGGGCCCTAGCTCAGTGGTAGATGACATGGTGTCCCTTTTGGGAGGCAGGGTGGTGTATAAAAACAACAAAAACCATTTTCCATGTAGGAAGTCTCAGGTTCAGTCTCTGGTATCTCCAGGAAAGGCCCCCGGTCTTGACCTCAGGAAAGCCTCTGCCAGTCAGTAATGACTAGAGACAGCCAACATGGTGTTCTCTCAGTGCTGTTGGACTACAACTTCTGTCATCACCAACTACTGGCTATGGTTGATGGATGCTGCAATCCTATGTGCACTTATTTGAGGGTAGGCTCCATTGAAATACTCATTGTTCTGAGTATAGATTAGGGATAGCTAATGGAATGCCCTCCTAATACGGTTGGACTACAGCTCCCATCAGCCCAAGCTGGCATGGTCAGTGATCAAGAAATTATATATACTGTGGCTCAAAGCACCTAGAGAGCACAGCATTGGCTTTCCCCAGATATATATCCATAGGACTGCATGGTTAATCAATTAAAACATGGAAGACACTTATGACTACTCATAAGAGACTGCTCTAAAGCAAGCTATAGCAAAAATAGAAGTTTATCACCAACCTTTCCGGAAGATCAGGGGGCCAACCGCTCCATGTGTCTCCTGTGATTTGTCCCTCACTGCTTGGAACGCAGTCCTGTTTGCAATAGCCTGAATTTGCTCTGCAGTAGCAGTAAAGCCAAAGAATTCAGCTATTTGCTTCACTCCAGCAACCAGGTCCTGAAAGCAATGTAGTGAGAAGGTCAATACTGAAAGTTCTTTCTCCCATGGTAAGCTACACCAGAACAATATGGGATTCAGAATACATTGCCAGTATTCAAGCACAGTCATGGTTGCTTTGGGCTAATCTTGGTGATGCCACCAAACAGAAAGGTCCACACTAGCCATATAATGCTGCAGGTAGATGAAAACTACAGGAGGCAAATGGGTACTGGATGTTCAACTCTCTCCCTATGGCAAGCATCCAGAGTATGAGACTACCTTACTGCAATCAGTGTTCTTGCCACGAATATGAATGCTGGGGAACAAACCCTTAATGAAATGGATGTCACAACTGAGGCACATCCAAAAGGAAGTACGTCAACCCCCTATGACAGAGTTTGCTCTTCCTGCTTTCTTTGGAAAGCCATACTTTCCATTAGTATAGTTAGACATACTCATCTCTCAGGTTTTGGCTGCTACTGTGTTGCCAGCGATTCCTTGACTATTCAAATGAGTTACAGAAACAAGCCAGGAATTCCACTGTTGATGACATCAAGGGCCAGCATTGGCAGCATTGGCTCATGTTCTTCTTCAGATGCCAAATCAAGGATGGAAGCAAGGATCACTGTCCTCTAGCTCCAAGTGCCTATAGGTTATGGGCATGGGGTGGGGTTATTCACTGGGACACTCTGCTCCTCAGATAAACTGAGACTCTCTGTCCTTTGTTATCACTTCAAATATTCCAGGCTCTTCCCTCACATTCAGAAAAAGTTTAGGAGCTGAAACATGGATGAGTCCGCCCTCAAACTATGATCCCGATCTAGTTATATCTTGCAAAGCCTATGCAAGTTGGGATAGCGTCTTATTTTTAGACTACCCTTGCTGGTGGTTATGAATATGCTCACCTCTTTTAGTTGCTCATATGTTAGAACCAGAACATTTTCATCATCTATGTGTTTGTTCCACACGACTGCATGGTCAAAATAGCTTCCCCAGGCAACTGCAGGTCAGACCAAGATAACTCATCAGAACTATTTTATTACTAGTAGAAACTGTTAAAACTTTAACAGTAGGCTATTTTTAAAACATTGCATAGTGTTCACACAATATCTCTTTATAGCCACAGGGATAACATACAATCACAAGAAAAGAGAGATTTATTCTTAAGAATGATCAACAAAAGTCTTTCAAATTTTGTCTCTGATAATATGGGGCCAGCTATTGGGGGAAAAACATTCATGCACATCCTCAGTTGGGCTTCGGCTATATATAGACAACAGGATGTTGAAGGTGACATGAACGACTGTGATGCAAACACTCATCCAATATTCATGTACAGCAAATAGTTTTTTATGGTTTTATACTCCTGTTTGATTGGGAGTGACACTGAGACAAAAGGAATGTGAGTGCACACCAAGGACAATAATGCCTCTATCATTATTCCACCTCTCTCAACAACTATCATCAGTTTTTAGCCCATGTTCACCAGTCAAGGCACACAGATGCTTCCCTTTCCAGATTGTATCTCCATTGCTAAAAAGCCATTCAAACTGCAAACCACAATTATCGTGGGCAAAACCCAAGTCTTCCCCTGCTAGCACTAGTATCAGCAAAATTGGTAGAGCTTGAATATAGTTCACATGTTTTCACAAGAGGTTTAATTTCCCAAATCCATTCAAAAGTATTAATAGAGTACCTTGCCCATTCATAAAAAGTGAAAAAAATTCCTCCCAGGAGTTATAACTGGGAATGCTTGGAGCATTGTTGTGAAAATGGAAAAATGATGCAGCCGTATCTTTAGGATTACGAAATAGCAGCAGTACCTGAGGTGAGAAAACAGGACATAAATTTTAACTCCTCCTGTCATTAACAAAAACAATGCCACTTTGGGCTACCTAAACTACCTAAACTACAACTAGAAGTAAGCTATTCTTTTGTAAGAGAAGGGAAGGCTGAAATAATGGCCAGAAAGAACTATGTCATGAGTCCTTTCAAAAAGCACATTCTCAGGCACTCCAGTCTCTCTGGTTTCACATCCCCTGAAGGTTGGAGCATGAGCCCATTGTGATACATTATGTTTCTAGAAACATCTGGTATTATAAAAACTCATGACTGCCCCATGCACTTTACAACATCTTTATTTGTGGCTGACGAAAGGAATGGCCCAATGCTTCCTTCCTACTAAACCTCTTGTCTTGTATTGTTACCAATATCCAGCACCAGAAACATCTTACAGTGCCCACAAGGCTCCCACGAACTGTTGATTGCTTTACAGTTGTGAGTCACTTCTGCAAATGTTTCCTGACAAATTAAAGAAGCTGATCTTATACCACTTACCTTGGCTTTATTTTTGAAGATGGACTTGGGAAGAAGGTTGTAGTGGAGGTGTGTAGCTACAATCCTTGGAGATGGGAACTGTTTCATCCTCTTTTTTTAAAAAAAAAGGAACAGAAAAGTAGCATCAAATGGATGACTCAGACATATATGAAAATGATCGGCTATGTTGACACATATTAATCAAAAGGCAGTTGGAATAACTGGGATTCCCACGATAAACCAGCAGAACTTACATCTCACCATTGGCTGAGCACAACAGCCATGTTCCGTGGTGCCCCAGGTTCTTCACCACCGCTACCATGCTTCTTCGTTATCTCAGAATGACAACAAAATCAGGATCACTACTGAGCACTTGGTGAACTGCCAGACATGGCTGATGGATTACTCCTGGCTTGGTGGGTCACCAGTTGGGCAGGTTTGCCCGTGTTCCCTTACTTCCTTTCAGTGTGAGTAACGCATGTGTGTGAGTGAAGTGTCTGATTTTGGAGGCTAGGCTTTGTGTCTTACTAACCTGATACCTTTCTGGATCCCCACACTCAATGAAAGGTAGCTCTGTGTTCTCATGCTTGGTTTTCAAAGTGGTAGCGATCAGATCATTCACAATCAGAATGAGCCAATTAATACCTGGAACAAACAAATAAGTGGAATGCTTGTAATCCTTATGGTGGACTTTAAGGCATTTCACCATCCCAAGTTGATGGTTCCCCAGCCCTGGCACACCAACTTAACTTTTACACATTGTAGAGAAGTACCATCATAAGATGGAAGAGTTGACATTTCAGAATTGATGGGTGGCTATATTCCCAGAATGCTGTCTGGAGATTCAAAAGAAGTGCTGTCTGCCTTCTGAGGAAAGCCAGCCCTTTAATTCCAAGTGACAAGAAGACAAGTGACAATACATACCCAGAGGTGCTTTCTTAAGAAAGAAATTCATGCCTTTTTTCTTTCAGGAAGGCACATGGCCATATATCTGAGAGAATATAGCAGGAGTAGCAAATGTGGTGCCCTTCAGATGTTGCTGGACTACAACTCCCTGACTATTGGCTATGCTGACTGAGCCTGAGGGGAGCAGGGATCCAGTTACACCTGGAGGGAGCCATGGTCGTTACCCCTGCCTATAGGCTCAAGACCAACTTTATAACCATGATTGTGCTTGGTCAAGGTCTCACAAATAAATCATTCTGCAGTATTGTTTTAAGCTAGTTATAATGACAGGTTGAAACTATTTTTCAATCAATAAATATTCAGATAGAAGTGTTCAGTTTTAATAACAGTTTTTAACATTACAGTAAACTGGTTTGGGCTTTTACTCTACTGCATGTTCATTTTTAAAAATATATCTTCTTTGTAATACAGCCACTAAAATATTGAATAATCTACTACCCCTCCCAAAAAACACCACCACCAACTCTTGAGTTTTGCTTCACACTTGTGAAAACCATGCTCTCCTCCCGTACTTCCTGGTAGCCATCATTTGCTGTGGCATCCAAACCTGGTCAAACTATGGTGGAATCTACACACACATTTTAAAAAAACCTTCTGAAAATGTACTTTTAAAGCGTTTTTTTAAAATACATTGAATTTTCCATAAGACTCACCATTGCTATCTAGTGTCACATTGTATCTTGCACTTAAAACACACTTAAAACGTTTTATTTGAAGCTGTATAGCTGTGATTACTGCAAACCACAGTCAACCTCCAGTTCTGATTTGGAGACAAACTATGGTTTGTGGTAACCATTCAGACAAAGAAAGAAAGCAAGAAAGGTTACTATGAGCAACAAAGTGGGAGAGGAGGAGGAAATCCGTGTGAACAAAAGGAAGGAGGAGAAAAGGGAGGAAAGAACGCACAAATCCAAGACACATGGTTTGGTTGTGACATCTACACAAGAACATTGCCTCTCTGGCTTTGTCCACTCCAAACTCAGTTTGATAGTGCCTTTAAAAATGCAAAGCATTTTTATTGAAATGCCTTAAGGCTTTAAGTGCATTTTCAATGGTTTGCACAAGTAGCAATAATGGAAGAGCAGGTGGTCTAGTTTTCAACAGGTTTCAGATGTATTGAAAATAATAAGCTTATTGGTGTGACCCGCTCTGTAAACCAGTTAAAGGCAACTTCTGTGCTAGTGCACACTACCCTCAGCAATGCTAGTTAATAGCTTTCCTTATACAGTACTAAAAAAAACCACCCATCAGTCTGCTGCATTGCTCATGACATCATTGCTGTATGTAGAAAAATAATGGAAGGTTGTATTCACCACATTTGGGATAAGACACCAACACCACATCATCTTTTCTGGCTTCGAAGTTCTCCAGAGCTTGGAATGTTTCTGCATTGCAGACAGAAGACGGGTAGAGGATTCCCTGGTAGGTAAAGAGAAGCTCATGGATGCTAAGGCCTTTGGACTTTTCCAGAGCTTTCTCTATTTCCTCGACAAAAGTTTTCTCAGTCATCTTTGCCTTCTTCGTTGTGAGCTACTGCTGGGTTGCTAGGACAGCAAAGGCCTTTAAAGAAGGCATTTTGAGGGCGGAGTAAACCTTATTTAGCTTTGGGCTTATCCTTTTGTGTTTTCTGCATTTTATGAGCAAGCCAACCATATCAGATCAGCTTCCTTGAGTCTATTCTCTTGAAATGAAAACCAACCCACTTGTCCCACCTTAGGTACTGGAAATACTTTTCACCCTTTCAGATAATCCCTGCTGAAAGCAAAGAGCATGGGCATCTCTACAAAGTAAAAGACATGCAAAAACTAATTCAACAGGTGCTACCGGACAATGTATTAAATTCAGAGTTACATAATAGTGCCAGGAGTCAAGTTTCTCACACCATGGTCACTAGGATGCCCATGTGTTCACACAAAGGCAGTCGTCTATTTCAAGGGCTATCCAGTTAAGAAGAGAGAATGGGGGCCTTTCTGGGTCATGTGGCCAGCATGACTAAACCGCTTCTGGCACAAGAGAACACTGTGACAAGTGCCAGAGCGCCGTGTGTGTGTGTGTGTGTATAAATCTTTTTTTGTGGTAATTTCGCTTTTAGAACATAGTAAGCTGCTTTAGACCAAGTCATAACATTGGCCCATTTATCTCAATATCTTCCTAGCTGACTGACCTTTCCTAGCTCTCCCAGAAGATATCAGGGATGGAAACTGGGACTTTCTGCCTGCAAATCAAGCGCTCAACAGAGCAGAGGGAGGATCAGGGCCTTTGACGGTTCCCTCACTGCCAGAAGCCAAGTTACAGGGAACCAGGCAGAGGGCGTTCTCGGTAGTGGCGCCCGCCCTGTGGAACGCCCTCCCAACGTCAAAGAGAACAACAACTACCAAGCTTTTAGAAGACATCTGAAGGCAGCCCTGTTTAGGGAAGCTTTTAATGTTTGATGCATTTCTGTATTTTAATATTTTGTTGGAAGCCGCCCAGAGTGGCTAGGGAAGCCCAGCCAGATGGGCGGCGTTATTATTGTTGTTGTTATTACTCTCAATTTTACCTTCCAATACTATAGCGCAAACATTCTCTCTAGCTGTTACATAATGCTTTAACTCTTTAACTGTGCAATGTACCATGCAATTATTTTCTGATGGTTCGTTGGTTCCACCTCATGATACTTCTCTATTATATCCATTCTACTTGTTGACTTGAATTGCATTATTCTGATGGGCATCTTGAAACGTAAAAGAAGATTTTAAAATAAAACCAAGCAAACTCTCTTCTACAAAATGTTTTAATCGGTCTCGATCTAGTTAAAGTTCGTTGCTGTTAACTTTAGCTGGGGGTTGCAAGTGACTTTACAGCCCAATTCTTTCCTACACGCGTGTACTCTGGCTCCATGAGCTTGCAGAAGATCGCAGTAGCAGAGCAACTGCTTGGCATACAGAAGATGTCAGGTTCAATTCCCTGTATCTCTGGGAAGGGCTGTGAATGTTCTCTGCGTGGGCCAAAAGACTGACTCCGTATAAGGCAGCTGCCGACGTTCCTATGTTCAGCTGCGGCGGGAAATTCTGCACTCCAGAAGCCGCTGGTAGCAGGGAAGGCTGCCCCTTCCTCTATGCGGATCGGCAGGACACAGCTGCGTTACACTGCCACCTACAGGCAGCACAGTGACACGGCCAGTCCCAACAGGACCGACAGAGGGAGCACAGCGCGAACTCTCCAGCACCGGCGAGAAGGAACGAAGGCTGAGCGCATGCGCGAAATGAAGGTGCCGCGCGCCCATGCGCATGCGTGCCTCGGCACTTCCACCCCGGAAGTGGGTCTGGACTACGCAAGGGCGGACACGGTGCTGGGAGCCGCGTCGGGTCGGGCGCCGTTGCGTTTGTTACCGGCGGTAAAGCGCCGCTCTCACATTTGGAGACGGCGAGGTACGGCTGCAGCCTTTGTGTCTTAATATGAGCAGCGAAAGTGACTCTAAGAGGAAGAAGCAAAAAAAGGAGGAAGTCCTTTTGTTCCTGCCTTGTCTGCTCTGCTGGCTGGGGGGCGGGGGCGGGCTGAAGTCACGTGGCCAGCCGAGGGTAGGCCGATAGCAGTTCCATGGGGAGGAGGAGAGATGCTGCTTGTCCTGCCTAGACTGGCCCATTGGATGCGCCCATTGGAAGCTCAGGTGACTTCTGTAAGGGAAATTGCACAGGTTGTGCTTCTAGTTGATCCCCTGCAGTTCTAACTAACTCTATATACAAATTTATATATAAATCATCTTTCTTTTTTGGCGATCACTCGTAGCCGAGTAAGATTGTCTCCCATAAACACGGTATATATAAATATTGTGTGTGTGTAATTGCACAGGTTAAAGTAAGATGCGAAAAGGGGGAAGGGAAAAGGAGGGGGAAAGAAATAACACCCATATACAATACCAAACAAAACCCACAGAACTTAAAAACGTTGCAAGATTATTAAATAATATCATTTAAAAGATCCTTAAATGATAATGCAGTCCACTATGCAATTAGTGCCTTCTAGGTAGTGGAACGCCTTCCCATCTGATGTCAAGGAATTAAACAACTTTTAGAAGACATCTGAAGGCAGGCCTGTTTAGGGAAGTTTTTAATGTTTGATGTTTTATCCTGTTTTTAATATTCTTTTGGGAGCCACCCAGAGTGGCTGGGGAATCCCAGCCAGATGCGCGGGGTACAAATAATTTATTATTATTATGCAGCATAGAATCATAGAATCATAGAGTTGGAAGAGACCACAAGGGCCATCGAGTCCAACCCCCTGCCAAGCAGGAAACACCATCAGAGCACTCCTGACATATGGTTGTCAAGCCTCTGCTTAAAGACCTCCAAAGTAGGAGACTCCACCACACTCCTTGGCAGCAAATTCCACTGTCGATAACAGACATGTTTTCACCATTCGTGTCAAACTGCACATAGGATGGTATACCATTTGCAGCACATAAATTCATTCCGTGTAGGAAATCAAAGCTGCAATCCTATCACCATTTACCAGGGAGTAAGCCCCATCTGAATTCATGTTTAGGATCACACTGCTAAGCTACCATCCCAGTTAGCCCTCTGAAGTATGGCTACAGTTTGGTTCCCTGTACACTGGAGTGGATACGTGCTTAATTTGAGCTCTTGGCTCAAGCTGCAAAGTGTCTATTGAATATTGTTTTTGACTTCAAGTTGGATAAATTGAAAGTGTCACCTGTGCTGAATAACTGGCACACCATCCCTTTATTCTACAGTCAATCCATGATAAACATGTAAGTGGATCAGCCATACATAACCTCACCAGTAGTGTCTGAGGTCATGTACGGAATCCTCAGGAGACCGGAACCTTACCGTGTTTCATTACTTTGAGCACAAATTCCAACAAAGACAATCACTTTATTGAAACATCGGTTTTTATTGACTAGTCCTCTGAAAACTTGTCATAATAAAATATTTAGTCTTTTAGGTGCCACAAGATTCCTTTTGTTTGCTGAAATAGCCTGTCACAGCTACTCTAGAAATTGCATTTACCGTTACACCTTGGAGTCCAAAGTTTTAAAGACTGTTCAAAGTACTTCTCATTCATGATTTTAAAAATCAGCTGTCAAGTTAAGTTTCCCCTTATTGCAGACTCAGAGTTGTATGCTTAAAAGGCCACCTAAATTTTCAACTTTAAAGGCCATAGCTAAATTTTCAACTGATGGATTCTTAATTCACAGCACAGCCTCTGAGCTGCTACACAGTTGTCAGCATTCTCCATGAAGCAAAGGATGACTGTCTGAATAAGTACATGTTCAATATTAAGAGAAGGGACTGGAACTTTCAGCAGAGCACAGTAAGTGGAAAGCAAATCCTGCCTCTAGTTCTCTCTTCTCCTTTTATAGCCCATTGGGGCCTCTCTTCAAATATACTTCAGTATTCCTCTGATCAAACCATATATACAAATCAGTTATTTCCTGTTCTGATAACATTTTTATGTCATTAATGAAATGTTTGTTCCCCTCTGTTTCTAGAACTTGGGACTAGCTGTGCCATGAATCCTGAGCTTGGAAGGAAGATTTTCAAAGGAGTTATATTAGTGGAAATTATCGGAGTTGCTAGCGCATATGCACTGTATGTTAAAATGGATAATAATCAAGGTAACAAACTATGTGTCTCATTACTTTTTCAAATAACTGTCAATCCACAGAGCGTTTTGACCAGAGAATTTGCAGTCATAAGAATATTAGTGTTATTTACACATAAAAGTAGGATATACATTGAAATCTAGTTCATTTCTTAAATGGAAGACTAAGCAGAGTAGCCTATTTCCATTTGCAAAATTTAGAAAACACACCAGGAATTTCAGTATTTGTATTATAACCAACATATTTACACATTCTTTCTGAACTCACTCATTTACATTCGTTCTATCTACTGAGCAACTATAAAAAGGTAAAGGTTAGGTCCAGTCACAGACAATTCTGGCGTTGCGGCACTCATCTCGCTCTATAGGCCGAGGGAGCCAGCGTTTGTCCGCAGACAGCTTCCGGGTCATGTGGCCAGCATGACTAAGCCGCTTCTGGAGAACCAGAGCAGCGCACGGAAACACTGTTTACCTTCCCACCGGCGTGGTACCTATTTATCTACTTGCACTTGATGTGCTTTTGAACTGCTAGGTGGGCAGGAGCTGGGACCAAACAATGGGAGCTCACCCTGTCGCGGGGATTCAAACTGTCTACCTTCTGATCAGCAAGTCCTAGGTTCTGTGGTTTAGACCACAGTGCCACCCGCGTCCCCTCTGAGTAACTATATCCATTGCCTATTAGGAAGTTTTCCTTGAAGGTGGCATTCTCTAATTTTACTGCAAAATTCCTGATATAGCTGTTAAGCTGTTTGTTTGGAACAGCTCTTCAGTTTTTGGAATTATTTCAACTACAGTAGGTCTCAGGATTTAGCCTGCTTAGGTTGACATGTATCATACTACCAGTCACCAGCAATTTTTCACAGGCATTGTCTCTGAGCAGAAAACATCTATTTGCATAGGGGTCATGGGGCTGCACACACAAACCCTGCCTATGCCAGGTATGCACATTTCACACTTTAACACTTTTCTAGGTTCAGTTGCACAGAGGCATGTACTTTCAATCAAGGAAGAATGTGTAGAAGCTTATTTCAGATCTTCCCTGCTTGCCATGGATAGGCCTGGCGCTGATTCGGCAGTGCTGCTATGTGCAGGTCTCTGTTCCCAACCTAGACTGATATTTCACATTCAGGCATCCTATTTTCACTTCTGTGTACTAACTTAAGAACAGGGCTCCTTTGGGTGGAATTGTTGTATACTCATGTAACGGAAAAAAGCTTCCTCCATGCTTTATCTGGCATGGATACTTTTGCACATTACAACAAGCACTACATTGGTATCTGGGCAGGAAATGCTCAGGATAGACGAGGAGAATTTGAGTTACTATTGTAATAGAACTCTGTGGCACACCTTTAAAAAAACAACCACCACCACCTGTTCTTCCTTAAACTAAGATAGACCATGACAACCTCCACTATGCCACTTTTAAAGTGAAAAGTAGGGCACATTCTAGATATGAGAGCAGCCGAAGGGCAAGGCACTGCCCTCCCTACAGATCTCAATACAATGAGAACTTTATACATCCCCCTGTGATGTTTTAGACCAGTGATGCAATGTGTTAAAAGATTAATTTGTGTTATCTTAAGACTTCCTACCACTGAGATTTTAAAATATACATGAGTCTGATAGCCTTCCCTTTTTCAACTTTTGTGCCCAATGTGACAAGCCTAAGTTCTGCAAGTCTTCAACTGGAAATACAGCCTGTGGAGGCTAAACAACCAACTTGCTGCATTACCTGTAAGATTATCACAGGTATTTATGACTGACCAAAAAAACCTAGGAAATGTAGCCACCATGTAATAAAATGTACACTACTTCATTTTTGTGACTGAAATCTTGTGCACTGTACTGTTGTTACAAACTTAACATTTTTATTTTCTCAGATTTCAGACAAAAAATGCATAGGAGATATCCATCAATCCTAGAAGGTATGTGATAATTAATGTTGGTGTAATTCTTTTCCCCCAACACTTTAAAAAAAAAAATCCAGTGCGGATAAAAAGGAAATCCTACTACAATTTTATCAGAAAGATATTCAATCAAAATTAGATCTTCAAAAGTCAATCTTCATTCAGTTGTGCAAAAGATAAAAAAGACTCTCTTCTATTTTCATAGTTTATTACAGATGTAATGAATACGCTGGTTTTCATGGGAAAAGGGAGAAAGATCAAGCAGCATGGTTAATCAGCAAAAGCTAATTGTAAGTAGAAATAATTTTTAAAATGTTTACATTAAATATCTTCATATTTATTTTCTTGTCTTTTTACTTTTGTGTTTGTTTTTCAGCATTTTGTGTCTAAACTTCTTTTTCTGCTTGATGATGCTCTTCACATCCTTATTGTGAATCCACCTGTTGCGTTCTTCCTCCCACCTGAGCTGTTTGACATCTAATGGAGGAAGACAGAGAGCACATAGATAAGTTTGGAGTGACTACATCCTGGGAAAATCTGGCATTGAGTTTTATGGATGCAAAGAATACTGCCTGAGTTAGAGATTCATGACCGAGAAACTCTCTGCTATGTTTTGTCCTAAAAAACACAAAATGCTTTATGTACAAATAAATACAAAGTTCCCTCCTCACCTTCAACAGTCCATCTTGTCTCAAACAACTTACATTTTTCAAACTTAAATGTAATTTGGGCCAATGAGGAATGAATTATATCAAGTTGAAGATTCAGTGCTAATCATGATATACTTTTCTACAAATGCAAACGTAAGGATTTTTAAAAAGTTATTAGCAAGAGCCCAAAATCCAGCAACATACCATGTACAACTGGAATTTCCATAAACGAATTGCCTATGGTAAATTTCATCCATTGTACCACTGGCAAATTAAGTTGATCATATAGCTTCCAAAGAAGCATGTTTTTTGGTAAGTTAAAGCACAGGGTGGAATCCTTGCATAAAAGGGATGGAGCAAAATATTTGTTTGACACACACACACCTGAAATCTTAGGTGGTGGTGCATAACCACGCAATTTATTTCAAATTCCATTTAACATGCTTCGTATGAGTGCCCACTTATGATAGAAAGCTGAACAGTCTGTTCAAAAAGATTACCTAGAATAGGAATTTAAGGAGGTTTGGTTACTGTGCTACCAGCTCGATCAATACTTCTCTGTGTGTTGGGCGACATAGCAGTTAGTGGCTCACTTCCATTTTGGGATGTTCCAATAATATCTTAAGTACCAATTGTGATCTACTTTGTCTAAAAGTGACAAACTCAGCCCTACTGGATGTATAAATGCTTAGGACCTATCTTCATTAATCTGCTTGAAAATGCTGCGTAAAACATTAGTACAGTCATTACAAGCTGCCATACAGCACAGGCTCTCATCTGGCCAAAGAGTGCAGGCAAATTTACCCTGTCATTTGACTTGTACTACAGGCATAATGAACCTGTTGTAATTTCTTATATGAGAATGCTTTTCAGAAATTTAAACTGTGTTTTAGACTACAGGACTAAGACAAGAATAATCTGCACAAAATTAAGCCAAGTTCACAGTGGGAGGTAGTAATTGGGAAAAAGGGAATTGACAAGATTCTGGAGATGACCGTGCAGCTCTCTTTTTGAGAAAGCTGCAAGAGAGCAGCTGGAGATAATACACAAAGGTCTAATTCTACTTTAGTAGGCTGAACAGTTAGTTATATGACTGTCAAGTCCATCAAGAGTTAGTTCTGTCATGTTCTGTAAGGTTCAAATGCCAGTTTCTAGACATCCTATAAATAATGCAATACACTGGAATTGGGTTATCCATGTAATTTTTGGATATGGGAGGATATAACTGGAATCTTAAGCCCTCTGGATTCCTATCCAACAGGATCCCATGAGGCTCAAAGTGGGAAGGCTTTGTGTGCTCCAGATGCATCCCAGCCACCTTCCCGAGTTGAACATGAAGGTCTGAAGAGGGCTTCTAAATGCACTGGAGTGAATCAACTTCCTCTTGAGCAGGAATCCTTAGAGGACATTTAGAAGCACCCTTCAGAACACACTTAGCTCTTTTCAGACTTTCCTGCTCAACACAGGACAGATGGGGACATGAAGTGTGCAGGGCACATAGGGGTGGCACTGGGGAAGAGAAGGTACACTTGGGAGAAAGAGGAGGATAGAAATCAATATGCTCCTCCATTTGTTTCAAATGAAACTAATTGAAATACCTTTCTAAAACCATCACATGAGCTTTTGGAATGCCTGACAGGTAAATATATTTGCTGAACATAGGGAAATTCACTTACTTGCATTATCTTTGTTAGCCATTGCATTCATCCCAATACTATCAAACTTGGACCCAATGTTTTCATCCAGCAAGGAACCAAACTTCAAAAGAAAGATGATGATTAGTACATTGATAACCAGCAGAGCAAACACATTTTTTAAAAAATAGAAAACTTGGTGGCACCTACTTCTTCTGCAGTAGCAAGGATGCCAGTGTCTTTGAGTTTTCTTTTCTTGTTTTCTTTTGACCCTTTAAAACATTAATATGCAATTATTTATTCTACATGAAGAACAAAACGCAAAGTGTGTGTTGGGTGGGGAATGGATTTGAGCAGGAAACAGGAAGAGACTCCCAACAAGGTGCTATATTTCAAAACTCCATCCTTTTAAAAACATTTTCTCAATGTTTTATAAACAAATGATCTCTAACTTTCTTGACAGCACTGTCCCTGGTATCAAATAGGCTACCACTTACTATTCCTCTAGGTACGGAAAGGGATTTTGCTAACTATAAAGTACCTTAGCAGTTTTACATGCTAGTTCTTTACGAGCTTGGGCTAATATAATCTAACCATTGCATTTTTAAAATCAAGTTCTAAACCAATTATCCTTTGTCATCTCTGATAAGACTTCAGGTGTACAGCTGAAAGAAAACTCTATCCTGCTGAAAACTGAACTAATCCTTTCCATCTGGTTTTCTGTGTCTGATATGAAAATCAAATAATTACCGTATTTTTTGCTCTATAAGACTCACTTTTTCCCTCCTAAAAAGTAAGGGGAAATGTGTGTGCGTCTTATGGAGCGAATGTAGGCTGCACAGCTATCCCAGAAGCCAGAACAGCAAGACAGATTGCTGCTTTCACTGTGTAGCGATCCCTCTTGCTGTTCTGGCTTCTGAGATTCAGAATATTTTTTTTCTTGTTTTCCTCCTCCAAAAACTAGGTGCGTCTTGTGGTCTGGTGCATCTTATAGAGCGAAAAATACGGTATTTCTTGACAATAATAAGTGCAGTTTCTATCACAACCACATGTTGTCTCCCCCATAACAACTACACACTGCTCTGGGTTTCTTAATACCTTATAGTTCATTCCTACCTCTCCTTCCTCAAACTGGACATGCAGATTTTCGAACACTAACCAAAACAGAATGTTAAAAGTCAATGTGATTAGGTGAGTAAATTCTGTCTCTTGCGTCATTTTCCTTTAACGGGTCTATTAATGACCAATGCAATCCTATACAAATAGATGCCCAAGTAAATACCACTGAGTTCAGTAGGGCTTACTTCTAGGAAAGAGGATATAGGATTGAAGCTCAAGTGCCTTATATCTAGCCAGCACAGCTAATACAGACCCCTGGCGCTCTCAGAAACTATTCACAATTCTGAGTGAAAAGACTGCAAACTAGTGACAAGTCACATTTCTAGCAGAGAGGCAGGCTGCTACAAAACCCCTCAGCCTTCTGACACCCAAAGCTGTCTCAGTTTTTATCAAATATTAAGAGGTCTTTATGTTACCTTTCATCGATCCAGCAAAATCCATTTCTTTTTTTCTTTTGCCTTTCTTATTGGCAGGCTTGACATGCTCCTCTTCATTGTCATCTATCAAAAAGGAAAGCTATTAAAACTTTTACTCAGACTACATCATAAAACGGATGATTTGTCAATATGAAAACACTTTCAGCTTTCATGCAGAGAAAGTAACCAACTGCCTGAAACATTGTGGTTATCTCACTTCCTATGTACGGACTCCACAAAACAGCTACTCCTAGTCAGCTCAGATGTTTCTACGGTGTGTTTCTGAATACTGAAAATGCAATAGGACAGCACCGTTCATTCAACCATGCTTGGTGCACATAAAAATACTACACCTTGGTCCAATTACTGTCATTTTAGTTTAATCAACAGTGTTAATGTGACCCAGTGTTAACATGAAATTAGGCTCTAGAGCAGTGTTTCCTAAACTTGGGTCTCCAGCAGTTTTTGGACTACAATTCCCATCATCCTTGACCACTGGTCTTACTAGCTAGGGGTGATGGGAGTTATAGTCCAAAAACAGCTGGAAACTAAAGTTTGGGAAACACTGCTCTACAGGATGCAAGAGTAGATGCAACACTTATTTCTGATGATTCGTTATCAGCCTTGGCACATGCATCCTTCGGATCTGTCCACCACAACACCTAACTTATGTGGTCTTCTGCTCCAGCTAAATCACATAAATATCTGGTGGAACACTAAGGCAAACAAGTAGGTTTAAAAATAGCTACCTACCTATGGCATTTAAAATCTGTGTTTTAACAAAGCGAGCAATTTAATAATTTGGCATTAAGTGCATTCGTGTTTTTACCTGGAGATTTATCATCATCTGAGACATCCATAAAAGTCCCTCCATCTTCATCAAGATCTTCTCTAAAGTCTTCATCCATACTACCCAGAGACACTTCCTCATCATCAAGGTCATCAAAATCATCCTCCTCTGAATCATCCAATGTTTCCTCATCACTTTGGCTTTTCTTTTTCTCTTTGCTTTTTATATTACTAGAATTTGATTTAAAAATACAATTTAAAAAGCTTTTAGAAAATCCACCTATCCAACTTTCTCATAATGCTTACAAAGATCACAAACAGCTAGCAATACAGACTTTAGTCTATAAACAAAACACTCAAATTTTGTTAAACTAATGCATATACCATAACTAAACAGGTTTTGGTGGTTTCTATCCATAGAATAATCCCACTTCATCTCCTTTCCTTGCATGCCCCAGAATAGATTTAGGGGGATTTTACAGGGGGGTGGGAGGGTAAGTTCCATTAGGAAAGCAAAAGACATTGTGCAAACAGGACAATACCACTGGATACAGCACAGAATGTTAGCAGCTTTACAAAATACTAGACCATTACTTGATCAATTCTCTTTTGACCAGTAAAACTGCCTGCTCTAGGAATAGCAAATTGCAAAGCTGGTTTATGGGGTTTTACTGGATGAATGCCCATAGGGTCACTCCAAAATTATCAGGCACATAACAAGAGTATTTCCACAATAAATGAGTTCATAAAGTACTCTACAGATATTTTCACAATGCTAAATAACAAGGGAATTGTTCAATGAAATCTGCTATAAACTCCTTATATAATATACCAAGATCCTAGCATATCAGTATTCCACACAAAAGCCTGTTTTATTGTAATACTAACATTTCAGAGTGTATGAAATTTAAGGCAGTGGGAACACCAGCACACAATAAGCGTGTGAAAATCACTTTGCCTGCTTTCTGAGCCAGCAAGGGGGAAGTGCTGTGTGCTGTCAAACTGTTCAGCTAAGAGGGAGTGGAAATGGGGTAGGGGGAAGGAACCCAAAGTGATCCATCTGTGGAAAAACTGATCTCTTAAGCTAAATGTGGTTGAGCTGTCCTTTGAGATTCCTTCATTTAAGAGTAAACTATTTCAAGCCATGTTTACATATAAAGCAGCACACTCAATCGCTCAGAAGATACATCTCATCATACCACTGACTCTGCAATTCTAAACCCCATTGTTTTCAGTAGTGCCTATTCCCACTTGGTGTGTATCGGGTTGCAGCTTTCATCACTCTAAACTACTACCTGATTGCAAGTAACAGGTAGATTACACCACCCTCCTAATACATGCCTACGGATGAAAAAGGAATACTAATGGGAGTGGAATCTACAAGATAAGTTAGCTCAGGCCCATTCAGCAGCAGGGTTCTCAGATAGATAGATAGATAGAGAGAGAGAGATATTTGCCAGGCAGCAGGATAAAAGCAGCTAGATTGATCCACAACATACTTAACAGTATAGAGGATGAACCTGCAGCCCTACAGATGCATTTGGACTACGACTCCCATCGTCCTCAACTATTGGCCATGCTAAGTACAATGACACCTGGCGGGCCAAAAGTTACTGGGCAGGCCAGTGTAGAAGATAAGGCAGAATACAAATGCTTTCCAAGGAAAAGGGAAGAAGGTGCCCTGATCTTCACAACTGTCTGCACCCCTAGGAGTCACAACTCAGATTCTCAAATCTCCTCCTCCCCAAAACTAGATCATAACTAAGGAGATCAAGGGAGATGAAGTCTGGCTGTTCGTTTTACACAGAAATTGCATCAACTTCCTTGTAATGTGGTTGATTCATAATTGCAGAAGTAATGTAGCCATATTTCAGGAGGGAAGGGGGGTTCTGAATACACTTGAGGTATATTTAACAAACTTTTTCCCCACAGAGCACAATGTTTTAGAAGAGCTTGTGACATAATGCACATACACAATACACTCCCATTTACTCTAATTGCTTTATCCAGTCATTCATGTGCCCATGCAGAAACTCTATTTATTCCCATTTTTAAAAAAAACTTACTCAGCAAAATTAAGGTCCTCATTGACAAGTGTATCAAAATAACTATCATGTTCAAATGAATCTGAAAGAAAGAAGATGGCAAAATCAAAACATTTTGATTTGGTATTTAAAACAAATTGTTTTAAAGTGCAATTTGTTATAATTTGCAATGTGCTCTATATTCTTGCATGAAGCAGCTGCCACCTAACAACCCACCAAGACCAAATGTCAAATCTGGAATTTGCCAAGTTTTAGAGGAGCAAATACCAGATGAGCAACCAGGCAACACTGTAGTGTAAGCAGTTGTTTAGCTTGAGTTGGCTCATCTCCCCACCCACATCTTTGAACTGGAAATTCACATAACCTTGAGTTCCATCTACTGATTGAACTGCCAAAGGATTACTACCCTTATTCAAGGGAAGCCAAAGTCCTCTACATCTCTTTGATTAATTACAGGTTGGTTGGGGTGAAAAATGGGACAGGATGGGACAAGTCTTACCTAAAGCTCTTTCAAACTCTTCATCATCCACATCTTCCACACTTTCATCATCTCTCGCAGGTTTCCTTTTCTCCTTCTCCAAGTCCAACTTTTTATAAAATCTGCGTATTAAAAAGAAAAAAGAAATGTTTTCACATTCGTATAAAACATGGTTATTAAGACATCCTGATTTGATGAACTTACAAAATAAGGATATTTCGAGATGTTAAACCTGCCTAAGCATCAAGCAATTTCCTACTGTTTTAAAGTCATTACTTCCTATTGCAACAACCTTTCAGGGGCCAGATGCCAGTGGTGGGCAGGGCCAGAGGCAAAAGCAGGCGGAGCAATTCATGTAAATTTTATCTTTGTGCTTTAGGTTGGTTTCTACACAGACTCCCACACCCCTCTCTATGTTCTATCCAGACAAGAAGCATTAGAATTAAAGGACACTTTCCAGCCCAACAAAAACATCTGGGTTGCAAAGCAGGCCCAGTGAAGAGTGTGGCCTGGGGAACATTATGAGGACCAGATGGAGAGGCCGAGAGGAACATGTATGGTCCCCAGGCCTGAGGTTTCCCACTCCTGTATTATAAAGATAATTAGGCTAGTACCACCATGTAATATCAGGGTAGCAAGTTGATTTATCACAGTGTGATGTCACAACATTAATTTGCTGGCAAAAAGTGCCTTTGGTTCAGGGCTACTGTGGGGGCATTTCTTTCCAAACACTAACAGAAAGGCACGCTGCCACGCGGCGCTTGTGGGGGGTTATATATCCTTCCCCCTCCTCCATGGTACAATACTACAATAAACATCTGATGTGCCATAATGTCATGAATTATAACATAAAATTGATCTGGTTTACGTTCAAACACCTGTAATGATCTTCCCACATCTCCTACCTTACTTAGCATTTTTCCCATTTCAGCATAAAAAAGCCCATTCCTTCATATCCATTTTAACAGACAAGTCACTCCCAAAAGGTTATAGAGATAGGGCTAGCTATGCGTCAGACAGGCTTGGGTATAATCTTCCATTTTCAGATTCTTATTCTGGTCATATAAGACTAGATAAGCAGTTGTCTTATTTGCAAGCAGATGCATGTACACTGCCTTCTCCAGGGCTGAAACAGAATCACCAGCAACCAACCAGTGCATCCCATAATAGATACAGGTGCTGCTGATGACCTGATGGAAGAACATGAGCCATAACAGCACAGTTATTCTGGGCAAATTCCCTGCTGTTTTGCTGTGATGTATGGAACATTCCAAGGAACTGTTGTCTAGAAATGGATGTGTTTTATAAAAATCTTTTTTCCTCCGCTGATCTTATCTAGTAATTTGAAATATCCATTTTCCCCAGCCATGATCTCCCTATCCTATAAAAATGTATGGGCATGATTTGCAGTAATACTTTCACAACAGTAGAAAGCATCTCCAAGAATAAACCCTCCCCAAATTAAGAGCAATGAACATATGGAAGTCTTAATCAAAGATGTCAATACCTGTGGAAAAAGACTTCATCTACTGGGATTTTGCTTTCATCTTGGGCAAGGAATTCCTTGCTATTCACTGGAAATAAAATAATAAAGAACTGATGATTGTTTATCAAATTAACTTGCTATAAAGGTTATTCAAATGCCACGTCATACACATTTTTCCTAAGCAATGTCTTTAGGGCTGCTAGCTTCAAAATCAATCAATCCAGTGAGATCAACTAAATCTCTCTGTGCAAAATGAATATCCCTCCCTCCCTCACCCAGTCTATAAAAAATGGGGGTGGGGATCCAGAGCATAAAAGTTCAGAATGTAAAAGGAATTTAACTTTTAAATTAAAAAAATAACCTAATATTAAACAGTAAATCAAGTAAATCTATTATATAATCCAAGCTAAATTTAATTTTTCTTACTTAGATCACTTAGGCAGAAGAAATGTAGTTATAGGATACCATGGGAACATGGATTACAAATAGAAATTTGAGAGGTCCCACAAAACCACTATTGTGTATCACATCATTACTGGTGTTTACATAACATGAATATCCTTAGCCGTAATGTTAATGAGTTAAGGCCTTAACTGTTCATCTGGATTCTACTTCTGAGACTCTAACAATGAACTCTGTATCCAATAACATCACTCCCCCTTCCTTCTTTTTTCTTAATGCGATGTCTCTCCTTCTGAAATAGCTATCCTCTTGTGGATCACAAATTGACTAAGTTGTAGGAAGTAGAGGAGGAATAAATGGACAATTCTCCAAACAGAGAAAGTGGAGTCCTCTAGGGATTGGTATCGGGACATGGGCTTTTAACTTGCTCATAAACAATCTAGAGTTAGAAGTGACCAGTGAGGGGCCAAGTTTGCCAATGATATTAAATTGCTCAGGATCATTGAAACAAAACAAAACAAAGAGATTGTGAAGAGCTCCAAAAGGACCTCTCCAAACTGAGTGAATGAGTAGTAAAATGGCAGATGCAATTCAATGTAAGCAAGTGTAAAGTGATGCATGTCAGGGCAAATTTCACACTTACTACTTCTGAACTGATGGTGATGGACTAGGAACAATACTTTGGGGTCATAATAGATGAAGCTGTTGACCCGGTGTGCAGCAGCAGTGAAGTGGGCAAATTCATTAGCAAAGGAATTGAAAATAAAATGGCCACTACCATAACACCATTATACAAATCTGTGATGCAACCGCATTTACAATACTGTGTGCAATGTTGATTGTTCCACCTCAAAAAGGATATTACAGAGTTGGGAAAGGATCAGAAAAGGGCAACCAAAATAGATCAAGGAGATGGAATGACTTGCTTTGAAGAAAGATTGCAGCATTTGGGACTTTTTAGTTTAGAGGAAAGATGAGTGAGAGGTGACACAATAGGAGTTTATACGATGATGCACAGCATGGAGAAAAGTAGAGAAAGGGTTCTCTGCCTCTCTCATAAGACTTGAACTCATAGATATCCAATGAAACGAAATGCTGCAAGAGTCGGGAAAGATAAAAGGAATCCATGCAACACATAGATAAGCTATAGATCTTGCTACCACAGGAGACAGTGATGGCCACCAACCTAGAAGACTTTAAAAGAATGGACAAATTCACGGAGGAGAGGGCCACTGGAGACTACTGGCCACGATAGCTATGCTCTGACTCTGCAGCCAACAGCAGTAATGCGTGTGAATTCTAGTTGCTGGAAACCACAGGAGGGGAGAAGGCTCGTCCTCAAATCCTGCTTGTGAGTTTCCCGCAGATATCTGGTTGGCCACTGAGAGAACAAGATGCTGGACTAGACTGGCCACTGACCTGATCCTCTTCTTATGTTTAACAGTCTTCCAGAATTTTTCTGGTTTTCCACTTACACAATCAATATAAATTTGTTTACATGTTTTTATACAGAACTAACAGGAGATGTCGTGTGAAAAAAGCAAATTATAGCCCTCATTTACCCAAGTGCTTGCTGAAACAGCAAACTAGGTGTGACTTACTGCCTGCTTTCCCCCAAAACAGAACGGTTTGTACTTGCACAAACCATAGTCTTTCCGACTCACTCTTATGATACACTTATGATAAAAGGAATAAGGTTTCTGGCATCTAACAGCAAAGAGTGTTAGCTACATCAAAGGAACACTTGTTATTTCCTGCATCCAAATGTTAAAAAAAATGTTATCACCCTTCTGTTTGATGCCGTGATCACAACGTTTTTTGGGGGGGATATGTTTGTCAATTCCCCTTCCAAGGCCTCCCTCATCTACTACTGAGGATGGAGGATCCTCCACAACAGCATGAGGGCCGCAGGAAGGAGGAATTGGCAAAAACTGGCCGTGCTTCCATTCCTGAATGGAATGACAATATTGGATAAAACCCATTGTGCAAATATCTTCCACTGAAAGTGATGGATCTTACAATGCATTGTATTTACGAACAGGGTACCACTGACTATAATCTTTAGAATGAAAGCTCCTTACTTACCCGCAAGATTTCGTACATCACTCATGGACTGTTTATTCTTTGGCTGCATTACCACGCTACTGGTGTTCTCTGCATTATAAAGTCAAGAAATCACACAAAAAATTAATTGCTATTAACCTTAACCTATCTGCTACACCTGACAAATGTTGCTAGGGTCCATACCTTTGCCCTTAGGAGCTTTGGGATTTCTGTACACAAAACGATCCAAGAATCTCATTAGAGTGAAGTCCTGCAGAGGATCACCTGTGTATTCAATGTAATTCCCCTGAAACAAAGTTAACATTCATAGTGTCAGTTTGCATCAATACATGAATGGAAGTGGCAAAAGAAACACATATGTTTGGATTCAGCAGAGAAATAAGTGATGTTACTCAGATGAAGGAAAAGATGAAATAGGTTGCCTCTCTGAAACCTGGATCACACACAACCCTTTCAGTGGAGGGAAGGCAGCAGTGGCTATTCCTGCTCTGCTACGTAGGATTTCAGGTGTGCCACACAACAAGTGAAGAAAGAGGTGGACAAGAGGACAGGTGGGAGACAGGCAGAAACAAGACTGCCTTGTCTCCTGCTTTAAATATCTGTAGCAAGGTGGAAACCCTAGCCAATCTGGTTTTCTACAGGAAAAAATATTTGTGTCAAGAATGGTTCCCCCATTTACTTGTTGCCCCCATTTCTGTCTGGAAATAACTATTCACGTGCAATCCAAATCATTAAGTACATGTGACAGGACACCCAAAAGGGCAACCAAAGTAGTGAAAAAAGTAAGAAATTCAACTAACCTCTAGGATAGTTTTTGCAAAGAGGGCAACAGATGGATGAAAGTGTTCTGAAAGCTGGAAAAATAAAATCAATGTTGTAATATAAAATCTTATTCCAATACAAGTTTTTGGCACCATATTAACAGATTGAATGGAAATATTAACCTTCACTCCAGGTTCCCCCTCCCCCCCTTATTTATAATTTTCTTGCTACAAAATTGTACACGTAAATCATAAAACTTAACATGACTAACAAAAAACAGGTCACTAGGGGGATAAAATACTAAACATGTTGTTTTGCAGTACATAATAATCAGCTGATTACAGTAAACCAGTAAAGTTCTGTCTATTACCGTTCCAACTGTTAATAAATGTGTTAATAATTTCTTACTTCTTGATTGGTCTGTAATGTAGCTGAAGTATATAAATTACCTAAGTAGCTTTGAAGCAAGATAACAAGGGGCCATGATCCCCCATGTGGCAGTTTATGGAACTGACTTCTTCACATATTAGATGTAATATTAAGTGCCACTTTTATCACATGAATCTACCTCATAAGAGGGGCTCTGGACTAGTGCCAGCAGCAGGTGCCAGTATGGAAAATCCCCATGATACGTAGTCAATCTAAATGTTTTGCAGCATTATGTTACCATCCCCTATGTTGAGAAGTAATCTCTATTGGGAGGAGGGAGGGAGGGAGCGAGCGAGCGAGCGAGCGAGAGAGAGAGCGCCGTAGGCTTAAGACAGCCAACGTGATGACCTCCATATGTTGTTGGACTGCAACTCCCATAATTCCTGAGCAGCGTCTATGCTGGATGAAGCTGGTGGAAGTTATCTTAGACCTGTTCCAATGTAAAGTCATAAGAGAGATGCCAGAACTAATCTTTGAACAAGGCTTCTCTCCTCTTAAAACTTGTTCAACAGGTTGACTCCACACTTGGTTATACTTAGAATGGGTCTGATGAACTCCAAGACTTAACTTACACCAATGATTTAAATGAGCCTACTCTAACTCTGGATCCAACCCAATGAAATGATACCAAATCCACTGTTAAAGGGAAAATTCTGCAAAAATAAAATAAAGTTGTCTGGGATCCCTCCCACAAAAGCCACATTGAAATTCCTGGTGTTCATGAAAAAACGGTACCTTCTTTAGTTCCCAAAAACTTGTTCTATCAGCTCCACAGTATGAAGGATTTCGATGTAATGGGTCATAGCTACCCAAATTCTTGCCCCCTGAAAAAGAAGACATGTTTTGTATCATCAAAGACAAACAGATCTAGATACTTAAAAGGGGAACGCCTAGTTATCCAACAAAGAAGTAATCAACCTGGTACCCTCCAGATGTTGTGGACTCCCATCATCCCTCATCAACTACTCCTGATCTTCTTCTGATCATTTTAAAGACAGGAGAGCCCTTCTGCAGTAACACCACAAAAGGTACAACAAAAATCTCTGTGCCCTGCTCTAATTTCATACAACCCAGTCTGCAAAATGCATGTTGATTTAGAAAGCAGAGTGGGAAGGTAAGCCAGTTTCTTTTAGTGCAATTGCAACATCTGGTGGGATTAGCTGAAAGAAGAATACTCTCATTATTACACAGAGCTGCCAGATGTCTAGAACAGATCAGAAACCAGAGTGAACAAGAAATTAAGAGTTCTGGACTTGGACATGAGAGGAGTTATGTGAGCCCAGCCAAAGTCTCATGGCTTCAGTTTCCATTCTGTAAAATGGAAATGACAACAGCCTAACTCAAAAGATGGGTGGAGAAGTGAATGAGACATGACATTTTAAAGCACTTTTTACTTACAGAAATATAACTAAGGGGGGGGGGACACCACTTAAGTAGCGCATGTCTCATGAAAGTTGTTAATACAGCAGCAGCAGCAATGGCCCATAACCCTGGCAATGTCTTATCTACTGACACTGTTCCCAAACACTTTTCCCAGATGGCCTTCCTCTGGCTCCGTTCAATCCCCTCCACATAAACAAGTTTGAATAAGGAAAGTTTCCTTTGGGTAACGACCTTCAGATTAAAGTTTGCAGAATTTAATACCGTCTACTAGGACCTGAAACATTCCAGTCAACATCTGCCAGATGAACCTCACTCAATTTTTCAGTTTTTACCTGCTAGATTTTGGTGATGTACCCATGAAGCTCCTGAAGCTGGGTCATGAGGTTTCACATATTCTTCTGTTTTTATTATTTTTGTTTCTTCATCAACATCTACAAGTTTTTCCTCCTCTTCTTCAGCTTCTTCAAGGTCATGAAAATGTTCCTCATCATCAGATTCCTAGGAAATGAATCAGTTTTAAGATAAAACCAATGTGGTGATCATGCAAAACTCTGATAAGTTACGTTCCAGGGATAGCATATAAAGCCAAAATTGTGGATTGAAAGCATTTTTTTTAAATTGAGGTCAACAGCTAGTTGTACAAAGGTAGGCTAAGAACAACTCTATAAGACGTATATCATACCACATGATCCTGCAGCTGTACTCGTAACCCTGGTTTTACTTTCAGAAGTTCGGACACAAGGTACAAAGCTCCACAGGTGAATGGTGGCATTTGACCACAGGTGACTTGAAGCAATCGCTTTATAAAAGCTTTCACCCGCCGCAGTACTATATCAGCCTTCAAAGATTTGTAGACAAGGTTGAGAAACATAGACTGTTTGGCACACAGTGCTAATCCTGGATCCAGCAGCTTCCTGCAAAAACAAAATAATAATTATCAGCATTAACCTCATGAATTCACTCATTCTTCTGAATTTGAGGTACAGGCCAACATATGACAGCTGCATCATTTACTACTACTGTTGATACATTTTTTTCCTCACCCTAGTTTAAAGTGGACCATTGGTTAATTAATAATATCCCATAATTAGTCACATTTTATAAAATATGTGAAGGCATGAGGGGGACAGGAAAATGGAGGGAACCTATTTTATTTTTCATTCTTTTTCCTTTTGTTTTTGAAAATTTGGGTAAAAGTGGGCCTTCAGATCTCTACATTTGCTTTATTTAAACATTCACAGAGCAACCTAACACTGAGATCCACGGGCAATCAGGTTAGGGTAGGGGATGGGACCTTTGCTGGTGAGTCCTCCACTATGCTAGCAGAAAGGTCCATGGACATCCATTTCTTTCAACTGGAGAGGCAATGTAATGGTTTGTAATAAGTACAGAGGCAAACAGAAGCATGTTCTACTGCCACCATGGATGGTGCAAGCCAGCAAGCCTTTGGATCATCCGCCACTTCAATCCTCACCCCACTTAAGATTGTTCTGTAAACTGAGTTCAGAGGAAGGAGAAAGAAAAACCGGTACAATAGGAGGCTCTTGGCTCAACCCTGCTTCAATAAAGGATAATCAACTGGAGAATACCAATAATAACCAAAACAAAACAAAAAACCTCCACATTACAGATGTCTACATTGGCATGAAATGCCAAAAACAGACAGGGCATCTACTGATATCCAAAAGGGGACAAAGTAGTTCTCTTGCCATCACAATATTCACAATTTAAATTCATATAAACCATAAAAAAACTGATCAGCAGTAAATATTCTACAAAACGCGACTTAATAGAAACATCAAAATGTATGTGATGCTTACTTGTATAGGGCTGTGTAATATCGGTCAGATATAGTCTGATTAGAATCCATTACTTGAAACAGCAACATCAAGGCTTGGATGCCGGTGCTGAAGTTCGTAAGGTGCAAAACCTTAAACAAAGTATTCATCTGCTCCTTTATTTTTTCATCACTAGTCTGAGCATAAGGGTAAGCTCTGTTCACCCCTGTCAAGAGAGCACTAAGCATTTTGGACTCAACGTCTTTTTTCTTGATACAAGACCGAAAAAAGCAAAAGTAGAGTGTAATGAGTTTGTTAGCCAGCTCACTCTCCTCGTGACTAAGAACAATCTGGTTCAAAAAGCAGATGGCATAGTATTGTGCTTTGGGGCTAATGTTTGATCGATAGAGAAGCCTCTCCACTTCATTACACACCACTCCTTTCATGTTGGGATGCTTATGAAGCAGAGTCTCTAGCAGATAAGAGGCTTTGGTGGCTATTTTGTTTAGAGGATCTCCCAGTTTGTTTACTAACTGCACAAGAAAAGCTTTCTCTTCCTCTACCTTGTTGCAGAGAAGTTCATGCGCAACAACAAGAGCACGGGTTTTTGTTGCCACCAGGGGATCATGACTCAGTGATTCTAACACCTGCACAAATTCAGCCACCCAGTGCTTCAGGTGATGCTCAAAATACCACAAGATCAGGCGCCTGTCCCTCGAGTCTCTGTTGCCACTTGAAAGCTGCTCCAGAGAGCCAAAAGGATGTTGGGAGAAAGTGTACAGCTTACGATTGTCTGGTAGAAGATGTGTCATGAGAAGCTCTTTGAAAGTATCCAAGGCCATTAAACTCTGCCTTCTACTCCCTTTCTTTTTGATCAGATTCACCAGGGTCTCTATAAACTGAAGTGAGTGGACAGCAGCATCTTGGATAAGAAGGGTCATGGCAGCCATTCTGTCAGCAAGAGTCCCTGAGGATACTACAGTTTTCATCCAAGCTGATGATGATCCTTTCCATAGATTTGCCTTACTCTTGCAGAGGTCTGCCTCTTGTTGGTAAAGCTTTTGAGCCAAAGCCTTATACTTGGATACAAGGGACTGATTTTGGGGTTCAGTAGAAAATTCATTTGTATACTCCAGATCATACCATTTGCCCCCTGGTTTTATAAGTAGTATCTGCCGCTCATGAAACTGAAAAGTGTCCACTTCCTTGTCTTTTTTTGTTCCATGCAACAAAGCACTATTGGGAACGGACTGTTTCTTATTATCTTGGGCATTACTTGACTCTATTTTTTCTTTACTTCCTTTCACTTGGTTTTCTTTTTTTGCTACTGTAGTTTTGTTTACTTCCTTTTGGTTGACTTTCTCTTTTTTTCGTAGTTTTTGTTCTCCTTCAACTGCTTCTCCCTCTTCTTCTTCTTCATCTGCTGCAACCAGGAATTTTTTTGAATAGCTGCTCACACCCAGTGATTTTATAAATGCCTCCAATTCACCATCCTTCAGATCATCAATGGCACCTTTTTTTCCACCATCTACAATTTCTTCGGTCTCATCCAAAGCAGCGAGCATGATATAATCTTGCTGCATAAAACAAAGTAACAAGTTGTCTCAGCAGTGTGTTCAAGGATAACATCATTTGACAGTTCATGCATTATAAAACATCCATATTGCAAATAGGTTTATAACATACGCAGACAACATTGCCCATTACTGCTTCTAAATTACTTGCACACCTCTGAAATATCCACCAATGTAAGGACTATCTAGTATTAAGAATTGTCCCACCTGCTCTCATAGTGCTGGATTTTTATTTTTTGTTTTATTAAAAACCATGTACAAAAATCAGAAAAAAATCTGTCTTAATCAGTGGCTGCACATAAAAAAATTAAGGACAACAGGGTAGTCGTGACATAAGAATTTGTGGCCACACATTTCTGTTACAATATTATCTGTTGGTCTGCATGGGGCCAGAAGGCTCTTTGTATAAAACCCAGTGAGGGAGGAGATGTTTAAAAATGAAAACAAAAATTGTTCACTGCCCACATACTATGTGTGTAACCCCTCAAGCTACACATGCAGCGGATCTGCCATTTATTTCCACCAGTTTGAAAAGACGGCAACACGTGAGAAGCCAACATTAGACAGATGACGTCTCCTTCCAGGGCGAATGCCCTTTTGGAGAAAGTTGCAGGTAGGTAGCCGTGTTGGTCTGCCATAGTCAAAACAAAATAAATTCCTTACAGTAGCACCTTAGAGACCAACTAAGTTTGTTATTGGTATGAGCTTTCGTGTGCATGCACACTTCTTCAGATACACTGAAACAGAAGTCACCAGTCCCTTATATATAGTGACACAGTAGGGAGGGTTATTACTCAGAAGGGTGGTGGGAATGGGTGATTGGCTGATTGGCTGATAGGTGTGGTAAACCTGTTGACAACTGTTAACGACTGCAATTGGTCTTACAGGAAAAAGCAAGGGGTGGGACAGCTAAAAATAGCTTTATCATGTATAATGAGATAAGAATCCAATGTCTCTATTCAGACCAGGTCTCTCCATGGTTTTAAGTTTGGTAATAAGTTGCAATTCAGCAACTTCTCTTTCCAGTCTATTTCTGAAATTCTTTTGATGTCTTATTACAAAAAAAAAAATCAGAAATAGACTGGAAAGAGAAGTTGCTGAATTGCAACTTATTACCAGACTTAAAACCATGGAGAGACCTGGTCTGAATAGAGACATTGGATTCTTATCTCATGTATCTGAAGATGCATGCACACGAAAGATCATACCAATAACAAACTTAGTTGGTCTCTAAGGTGCTACTGGAAGGAATTTTTTTTATTTTGTTTCGACTTTTGGAGAAACTCCGCCTGTTAAAGCCCATCCTTTCCGAGGGAAAAGAGCCAGGCTGACCCAAGGCTCTCACCCCTTTCCCACCACGTGGAAGGAAAGAGATGCGCAGGGACCTCCCCGGACCCCTTTCCAGGCCGCCTCAGGGCCTCTTTCTTACTTTGGTGCCTCCGAGGCGCAGCACCTCCTCCAGAGTGAAGCCGCTTCCATCATCAACCTCTCCCTCGCCATCTCTCTCGTCAGACTTCTCGAGCTCCAACTCCGACAACGTCGCCATCTCCCTCGGCCAGACCACGCACGCGTCACCCTAGCTTCCGGGTAGTAGTGATGACGACACTCACTTAGAAGGTGGAAGGTCCTGCTAGATACATATAAGGTACTATGAACGGCACAGATTTAGGAAACAAACGAGAAAGGGGCAGAGAGAGGGGCGCACTGCTTGTCTACCTATATTGTAACAATAAGCATCTTAGCACAGGCACGGGCCCTAAGGTGAACTCCTTTGGCGCTTCGCAAAATAATTATTTTATTTGGCTGCCAGGACAAGAGGGTCAGGGAGGTGAAGGAAGGGACGGCGCGAGCATGGCGCTCGTGCAGCCGGGGAGAGCCTTACTCCGGGGGATGCTCCTTGTCGCGCGAAGCGACCGTTTCCTCCGTCTCCATGGTAACGAGAACGATGCGTGGAGCATACCTTAACAGCAAAACCTCACTTGCCTTTACTCTGAAGCAAGTCCTGTTGACTTCAGTGGGACTTACTCCCGAGTAAGTGCGCGGAGCTTGCAACCTAAGAGTGTTCGCAGCCGTTTCCAGTCCCCACAGACCCGCCTCCCTCCACAAAGATGCTCCCCAAAAAACCAGGCAGCTCCCTGTTTTGAGCCCTGGAATCACAGAATTGTAGAGTTTGAAGAGACCCTGGGGGTCATGTTGGAGCAGAAACTATCCAGCCGCCCAGTTTAACACCTCAGCTCCCAATTGCAAGTAGAAAGCAGTGGTAATGATCAGAGAAATGCACATCACCCCCCCAAATATTTGCTCGGAGCAACTTCTTCTATATCACCTTCCCCCCTTTCTACAAGAAAGGGGAAAGGGAGTAAGCTCAAAGGGGTGGCTCTGCCCACTACCAGAAAAAGTCAATTAGTGGTAATAGCAAGGATGGAAAAGAACAGGCAGGAATCGGTAAATATGAGCAATCTGATTTCAGTGGAGCTTAAAAGTACTTTGTTTTGGTTGGATCTTACCTAATACGGTTGCCCCATGCCATTTATTTACATGTCTTTGCATTAAGTGACTCGAGTCACCCCTTGTCTGAGTCAGGCAGTGTACTGTCCAACTTTTTTCAAAGAGGGCCAGATTTGATGAAGTGAAGGACCAAAGTTGTTGACCTTTTTTTAGGATTGAAGTTGTTGAGGATTAGGCCCCCAAAACGGACTTTGGACATGCCTGGTCTACACTGACAAGCGGCTCTCCAGGGTTTCAGGGAGGGGTCTTTCCCTAGCCTACCTGCTGATGCCAGCAATTGCAGCTGGGACTTTCTGCATCTTGACTGATAGTTTTTTGGATCAAGTAATGCATTTAGAATTTAAATACTACTTTCTTATAAAAGCAATGTTCAGTTCCCCATGTTTTCCAGGGATCTTTAACAAGCTGATGGCCCCACACCTACACCATTTTTTAAAAAAAAGTTTCCTCTAACCATCGTTTAGTTGCTTTGTACGCTTCCTCAAACATAGCTCATATTAGCCACTTCTAGAGAGACTATTTATTCAGTGGATCACTTGTAGATGGCTAATCTTATGTTTTTACATAGGTCGTCCCACTACATTGACATGCCAGTGCTTTAGTTCAGAAAGTAAAGCAGAGGAAAACAGTCCAGTGACACCAATGCTGAAGCATCTAATGATGAAAATAAAGTCAACTGGTCCCATTACAGTTGCTGAATATATGCGGGAAGTTTTGACTAATCCTGTGAAGGTATGAACAGTACCAAATGTGCATCATTCAAATTTCACTTTGGGATTTGAAGCTCCAGTTTATATTTGTCTATTATTCAGATGAAACTTGTACCAATGATGCTGTACAAAGAGTAAGGGGAGGTAGAGGAGAAGGAATGCCAGCCCTGACCCTGACCCCAATTCAAACCAATGGGAGGGGATTTAATAATAATAATAATAATACATTCAGGGGGCAGAACAGTAAGTTGACCCCACACACTTCCCACTTTGGCAGCCCAGCAGGGTTTTGGAAGTGGTGGTTAGTCCACCACTTTGCATCTTCCACACACCCCACTTAGACTGCACTGCAAGGAGGTTTTGAAGGGTGAGGAACTGCAGGCCTAGGAGACAAGGTGGTTGTAAGGCTGGAGAGAAGATGGGACCTACACTGCGTACTAAGCTTTTGGTTGTACATCGTTACTACAATAACTAGTATAGTTTCTTTGTGGGTGGGCAGATTTGTGTTACATTCACATTCAAATGATCTCATTTGTTTATGCCTAACTTTTTAGACATATAAACACAACTTTTATACAAATTGTCATGGTAGGAAACACCCATCACATTTTATCCAAGTATGGCTGTTGTCCAAAAATTGCCCCTTAAGATAGTGAGATGGAGCTTACTGGAGAATCAGGATGGCTTTGATATCAGATGGCAGTGCCTCTGCCCTGCCCTTAGAATGCCACATTTTGAGGCCTGCAATAGATCAGTGCCTATGGAGCGATCCTAATGGGGGCCTCTGCATCAAGCATGCACTTCATCTACTAGAGAAGAGGCACACCCACTCCATCCTAACACCCTCTAGCCAGCAAATCTGGGGATAAGGATTGTTCTGTGGCTCATTCATTCCCTTCTGCCTACATCAGTGGCCTCTCCTAGTCTCTGGCCCTCAGTGAGTTTTTTCCTCACTCTTGCTTTCTTTCATCCTTGGCTCTTTCTCTTACCAGCTGTATGCCTCTCCCACCCATCCTTGCCTCAGGCCATGGCTTCTCAAGCCCCTGTCCTTCAGCTAGCCTGCATCAAGGCTCTCTGTCTCTTCTACCTCCTTAACCCTCCTCCCATATAGTTTCCTAGCTGAGTTTAAGGATGTTTAAGGATGAGGTTTTATATTTTAAGAGGGCTGTTAGTTTCTTTCATTAAACAATTTCAGTGTTGTAGCTAACTAGCAAGTGAACATAATCAAGAGTTGGGAACTGATTGGTTCTTTTTTCTTCTATAGGGATACTATATGCATCGTGACATGCTAGGTGAAAAAGGAGATTTTGTTACTTCACCTGAAATAAGTCAGATCTTTGGGGAGGTACATTTTTTAAAGTACATTTTATCTGATGAGATATGGTAATGTTTTATGGTGCTGCTATTTAAGCCATTATTCTGTCAAGGTTTGCATACTAGTCTTCTTCCATACCGAGCAATGTCACCATTCTGTCTCTGAAGTATCAGAAAGCGATTTCCAAATGTTTGTTCAATTTACAAAAAAGTGCATTTTCTCAGTATTAAGCCTACTACTTCTGTGTGTATCATTTTAAATGAAGCTGTTGCAAAAATGATGACAACTATTTCCTGCACTTCATACTTTGAGAAACTTGCTGCTGGTTATATGATTTACTAATATCTGAGAACAGTGGAAAGTGTTATCACACCTTACTCTCTGGCTTATGCATTTTAACAATTAAGATTATGTTAGTTTTTCTGACTGATATTGTCTAACTTGCAATGAATTTAAGATTTTGCTGTTCTTGAAATGAACTGTTACATGTTTGGAAGGCTATATTAGATTTTTTAATGAATTGGCAATTTACTGTTATAATGATGTATTGATGCATATTCCTGCTATTGTATTGCTATTCTTGTGTTGTGAGCCACTGTGGACACAGCTATGCAGAAAAGCAACAGACAAATAATAAATGAATACATTTGAAAGTTTTCCCAAGATATTAAAGTTAAGCTGGGTTCTTTCCAGTATATACCTATTCATGGTAAATAACAAGGGAGACAATTTCTGCTTAAGGAATCTGATGTCATTGTTAGTGATGTAATAAATCCTACTAAGTTAAGAAAGAGATACTCCCAAGTAAGTATCTTTCATTAGGAATTTAGGCAGCAATTCTATACATAGTAGTAAGCCCCATTGAAGGAGTTGCTTCTGAGTTAACACATATAGACTGCACTGTTAGTTAATTCTTTTGATATACAAGAATCCAAGCCACCTGCCCAGTCTTGATTTGTCTGATTCTGAAAATAATAATAATAATAATAATAATAATAATAATAATAATAATAATAATAATTTATTTATACCCTGCCCATCTGGCTGAGTTTTCTCAGCCACTCTGGGCGGCTTCCAACAAAATGTTAAAATACAATAGTCTTTCAGATAGTAAAAGCTTCCCTAAACAGGGCTGCCTTCTCCGAAAAGTCTGGTAGTTGTTTTTTTCTTTGACATCTGATGGGAGGGTGTTCCACAGGGCGGGCGCCACTACCGAGAAGGCCCTCTGCCTGGTTCCCTATATTCACTTCTTGCAGTGAGGGAACTGCCAGAAGGCCCTCTGTGCTGGACCTCAGTGTCCGGGCAGAACAATGGGGGTGGAGACGCTCCTTCAGGTATACTGGACCGAGGCCGTTTAGGGCTTTAAAGGTCAGCACCAACACTTTGAATTGTGCTCGGAAATGTTCTGGGAGCCAATGTAGGTCTTTCAAGACCGGTGTTATTTGGTCTCGGCAGCTGCTCCCAGTCTAGCTGCCACATTCTGGATTAGTTGTAGTTTCCGGGTCACCTTCAAAGGTAGCCCCACATAGAGTGCATTGCAGTAGTCCAATTGGGAGATAACTAGAGCATGCACCACTCTGGCAAGAGTCTGCGGGCAGATAGGGTCTCAGCCTGCGTACCAGATGGAGCTGGTAAACAGCTGCCCTGGACACAGAATTGACTGTGCCTCCATGGACAGCTGCGAGTCCAAAATGACTCCCAGGCTGTGCTCCCAGGAAGAGATCTTCTAAGCACTGAACACGAAGATTCAGGAAAACATCAACTGCCATCCAGCATACAGTAAACATATGTATTTCAACGGTGTTTAAGCAATTTTACTGTGTTCAAAACTGCAAAATTGCATAGTAAGTACTGTGATTGTAAACTTAAATTTCCATTTTTCCCTGAGATGAAATGCTTATGTGCCACTCAGTTTTCAACTAAAGTGTTCTATAGAATGAAAAATAATTACATCTATTTATTTTCTCTAGTTAATAGGTGTTTGGTTTGTTAGTGAATGGATGGCTGCTGGCAAGCCAAAAAAAATTCAACTGGTGGAATTGGGCCCAGGAAGAGGTAGTCTTACTAACGATATTTTGCGGGTAAGTAAATACAACCTTTTCCTCCATAGTCTGGTGGGTTTGAAACCTGCCTTTTTTGTACATTTCAGGCTGAAATTCTTAAAATTCTTTGTTTCACCTGCTATTCTGCACTAGATAGCAAGCTTTAGGAAACCCTTGTTTGTTTCAAACCTTTCTGTCTAGTGCAGAATAGCTGGTGACTCATAAATAAATTTTGGTTTTGAGGCCGTGACACTTGTTCAAGGCCTCAAAACTCTTCCCTTACCCCAGTCCTCCTCCTGTTATGTATCATCATTAATATGAGTGCATAACTATCATCACCATCATACTAGTCTGTATGAAGCCAAATATTTTTGTTACATCCAAACTTGACCTAGTTGTTTTCCTAGTTTGTTAACCAACATTAAACCAGAGTTCCCCAGTTCTAATGTAATGGCAAACTATGGCTGAATACAAATCAGAATTGTTACTCTAAAGCCAGTGCATGACAGGAAGAAGAATGAAGCAAAGAATACTTGATCCCAATGTTCTTTCATGACTTCATAAAGTTTGGTTTATCAGGCCTCTAAACAAGCCTTTGTGAGGCACAACAGAGTTATGGTTTTTAGAAATTCTGCCTGTATCTCATTGATTTTCATCCGTTCTTTGGTTCCTAGTACCTACCAGTTTCTGCCTTATTGGCCAGCAAAACAAATTTATATCCCTGCCTTTCTGGTTTAACATCAGGAATTTCATTGTGATGCCAAGGTAGCTGACGTGCCACTTAACCCTAAGTGCTTGAGAAAAACCACTATCATTTCGAAAAATAAAGGGAGGAATCCAATGTTGCACAAGTAGAGTTTTGCTTGCGTAACAGGACTCTCCTCTTCTCAGCAGTCCCTCCCGTGCCCCCTTCCAAATCTTGTCAGGTGTCTCCCCCAGTTCTCCGGAGTGGATTTTGAGTGTGGGAGGGGAAAGAAGAATGCAAAGCCGCATTGCATGAGTGGAAATTGATTCTGCTCACATACAGGCAACATTGGATACAACCTAATAACTATAAAACTGTTGTAGAAGTCTTTTAAGCACAGCCTTGAAGAATTTTATAAAATCACTACCTGTACTTTGTCTCTAACTAAACTTCTTCATTTACAGGTTTTTAATCAGCTGAGTTCTGTACTTAGTAAATGTGATATTTCTGTTCATTTGGTGGAAATCAGTCCAAAATTAAGTGAGATTCAAGCATCAGTACTCACAGAAGGAAAGACAGAATTAACAGAGAGTCCCACTACCTACATGCAAGGGATTACTAAGACCAGGCTGCCAATTTTCTGGTACCAAGACCTGAATGATGTGCCAGAAGGTAAGGTTTGATGTTTTTGTGCGTGTGCGTGTGCGTGCGTGTGCTTTTATTGAACTGTCATTAGTTCTCTTTTTAAAGCTTTGCAGTGGTGGGGTGTCCAGAAGTTATATAACTGTAGATCTGCTTCTCCTTGGCATGTTTTAATGTGAGTTTGGATAGTTTGATTGCAAAATGTTTATAGTAAATCTGTTTTTGAAGATTTCAGTTTTTGTGGTGGTAAAACAATTTTCTAATGGTTCTTCATATTGTGCTTGAAATCTCAGTTTTGCATCTAGTGCAACAGATACCTCATACAGCAGTTCCAAGTGAAGACTTTGGATGCTATTTAAGTGAAAAATGTTAGTTTCAGATGTTGTAATTTGATTGACACTTTGTTTTTTCCTTTAGGCTTCAGTTTTTATTTAGCACATGAATTTTTTGACGCTCTTCCTATACACAAATTTCAGGTATGATAGCTCTTTATTGCGTGACTTGACTTTAAAAGTATTTGCTATTTAGAAAGAGAACAAAACTACAATCCAGTGGAGGCAGAGAGCAAGTGTGTCTGTGTCATGGAACTGACATGCTTTAAATTTGTGTCATGGAATGACAGAAATGAATTTAACTTAACAACAACTTATTTTGTACAATGAAGTGTATATATTATACAAAATAAGTCAAATCATTAAGTTAAATTCATCCTGGTTATTTCAGAATTCCCAGCATATTTTATATAGCAAAAGTTTTATATTTAGATACAGTGCATGTATTCTAATTTTGGAAACCGAGATCGTAGGGAATAGTCATCAAGTACTTGCACTGTACACAGACATGTCAGCAGTCTTGTAATAATACAAGATTCTGCTTTTAACTACCGTATTTTTCGCTCTATAACACGCACCTGACCATAACACGCACATCGTTTTTAGAGGAGGAAAACAAGGGAAAAAATATTCTGAATGAAACAGTGGACGTATCATTTTTGTGCTTCATGCTGTGGCCACAGACATGTGATCTGATGGTGAATTTGGGGTGACCCAATGCAAAAATCCTGAGAATCCCTGTGGATCCATGCTTTGTAACCACGTTTTTGCACCATTGCAGCCCCAGGCAACAGTGGGTGCGTGATTTTTTTGGGGGGGGGGCAGGCTGTAGCCATGGACATGCTATGTGCTCTGATGGTGAATTTTGGCTGACCCAATGCAAAGTTCCTGAGGATCCCTGTGGATCCATGCTTTGTAACCACGTTTTTGCACCATTGCAGCCCCAGGCAACAGTGGGTGCGTGATTTTTTTTGGGGGGGGGCAGGCTGTAGCCATGGACATGCTATGTGCTCTGATGGTGAATTTTGGCTGACCCAATGCAAAGATCCTGAGGATCCATGTGGATCCATGCTTTGTAACCACGTTTTTGCACCATTGCAGCCCCAGGCAACAATGGGTGTGTGATTTTGGGGGGGCAGGCTGTAGCCATGGACATGCTGTGTGCTCTGATGGTGAATTTGGGGTGACCCAATGCAAAGATCCTGAGGATCCATGTGGATCCATGCTTTGTAACCACATTTTAAGTGGGGAGGGAAGGAAAAACACAGAAGGCTAAGAATGCAGGAGAGGGCTATAACGTGAGGAAAGGAAGGCAAAAGTTTCCCCCTCCCACCCACCCAAGCCAGCCACTGTTTAAGGATTTCATCCTTTTAAATGGAAGAAAGCATATTTGAATGCTGTGTGTCCCCAAAAACAAAAAGCAGGAAGTCAAATCAGAATTTTAAGCCGAACCTGTAATCTCTCTTCCCTTCACATACATTGTTCCCTCCGGAGCAGGGACAGGATAGAGCGACGCTCTGCTTTCCTCTCTACTTGCCTGGAGGGGAGGGGCTTTCCCTGCTCTTTGTTCGGACGCTCTGCTTTCCTCTCTACTTGCCTGGAGGGGAGGGGCTTTCCCTGCTCTTTGTTCCGTTTGAGCAAACACAGCAACGAAACAGAGCAGGGTGGGCAGTAAGACCCTGAGGCAGAATGCAGGAAAGCAGCAACTTCCTGTCTCACGGAGCTCCCTTCTCCCTGAAGCGCGGTTTGATTTTTGCTTTATTTTTCGGCTCCAGGGACCACACATTCGCTCCATAACACGCACAGACATTTCCCCTTCCTTTTTAGGAGAAAAAATCTGCGTGTTATAGAGCGAAAAATACGGTACATCTATTGATTTAAATAGGCAATGGCAGGATTTGTGTTTTTCTTATTCTACTAGTTGCACACTTGTTTATCTATTCTACAAGGCTGGTATACAAATCATATAAATTTGTATAATTTTTTTTTACAAATTTAATAAATAATAATATTACTGGCCAGTATCAGTAGTGTATTGAAGGAGAAATGTAGGGGAACACTGTTCCGGGACTTTTTTCAGAACAGAAGACATGACATCTGCTAGAAAGGCAAAGTTACTGATGGACTTTCTTTGCTGGCAGGTGAATGTGGTGGTAAGGCCACTTTCAGTTTTCCTGGTGTTTCTAAAAAATTAGCATAGAAGTCAGAGAATGAGGGAAACAGTCAAGCTGAGGCTGGAGATTGCTTCCTCTCTTTTTCAGGAACTTCCTGCTTCCAGCTTAAATGCATTCCTAATTAAAAGCTAACACTTGCATTTCAGCTGGCTCACAATATTTTGTTAACTCCCAGTGTGTTTTACAATCTATCCTATCAGAGGCAAGTACCACTGAGTTTTGATAAGAGCTTATAGGAAACTATGCACAGGATTACTGCCATGCTCATTCTAATAAATTGGATATTAAACAGTACACAGCTGCTTTCAGATGTGCAGGTGTGTGTAATAATGGATCAACACAGTTGACTGGGTTTTTTGTTTCTACTGGTTAGAATACTAAGGAATACAGCAGGAACTTTTCCACAAAGGTACAAATTAGTGAAGCAAAATCTGTTCATGTTTGCTTTTAAAGAACTTCACTGTGAGGTTATAGTATAATAAATGATTAATCGGCTTTTTTTGTCAAGAGCATATCCTTGAATAAACTTACATGAAATGGTAAACAGTGTAGCTGACAGTGTTCAATAAAATCCGTATCCAACTTATTTTTAAATTAACAGAAAACAGAAAAGGGGTGGCGTGAGTTGTTGGTTGACATTGATCCAGACACTCCTGACAAGCTGCGATTTGTCCTTGCGCCATCTGCTACTCCTGCTGCAAAAGCCTTCATACATGTAAGCTCGCTTATATAATCCTCTCCATCCAGCTAATACTGCCATTGTGTTACATATTTTGAGCTGCTCACTGTTTTCAAAATGTACTTACTGCAGTTATTATCACTGTTTCAAACATACTTATCTGGTGGTTTTTATTGAGAACATCTTAGTATGCATTTGTTATGTGCAATAAAATTGTAAGGAAAGGCTACTTGCCATGTGAAACCAGACCAGTAAGGGTGATACACCTGTATTTCGTTTTAGGAAAAAAGATGGACAAGCAGAATATTAAGCTATAGATTCCTAAGGAAAACTTTATAGAACCTTGTTTAGCAGCTTACCTGGTATTTATCAAAATAACCAGTAAGATCATTACTAAAATGCAACAAATGTTGCATCTAGTTTATTCCAAGAAGGGGTTTTATTTCATAACAAATGTATGATCCAGATAGACATGTGACAAACCCCGTCTTGCAGATTTCCTGCTATTGTTTCCCTGCAGGGAATCCTGAGAATTACAGGTTTGATGGACGATTCATGTCCTCCCATAAAACTCACAACCCAAAATTCTCTTGAGGGAAGCTGTCAGGACTTATAGCTGTAGGCATGTGTACATATACTGCTACATAACTGTTTGTTCAACCCCTGAATTCTCATTTAGGACAAAGAATCCAGAGATCATGTGGAAGTGTGTCCTGACGCTGGTATCATCATCCAGAAGCTGGCCCATAATATTGAAAAGAATGGGGGCAATGCACTGATTGTAGATTATGGCCACAATGGAACCAAAACAGATACATTCAGGGTAGGTTGATTTATAAAGGTTCCTACAGGACAGTTTGCGTGAACAGTCTGTTTTTTCCAAAGCTAAAATTTCTTCTCTACTATCTGGGGCAGTTACTAAAGTAGCTTTGCGATAAAAGGTGGAGTAGAAGTGCAAGAATGTTATAGCCAGCAATAAGTGGTGAGGTTTTGGAAAGGGAGCCATTTGTAGCTTAAGACAGCATACAATTCTTCAAAAATCATAATTCTTAACTTTAAAAATTCCCTTCTTATAATTGGAGGTTGTTTTTCCTCTGTGCTCTATTTTTGTCTGCAACGTTAAAAGCTGCAGGGTCTAAGTGAACCACCACCCGCCCCCCCATTTCTATTATTTTTCAGGGATTCCGTGGACATGAACTTCACAATGTCTTAATATCTCCAGGAACAGCGGACCTCACAGCAGATGTTGACTTCAGTTACCTGCGAAAAATAGCACAGGAAAGAGTAACAACCTTGGGTCCCATAAAACAACATGATTTTTTGAAAAATATGGGCATTGATATCCGACTACAGGTAGGGGCCAGTTTCTGGCTAGTTTATAAAAACTAGTCTTACTTAACTTAGATTATCTGTAGCTGATTTAAGTCTCATTGTAATGGGAGACAGAACCTATATTATTTATTTTGAAGGGTGGGATATAAATTAATCAAATGAACAAGTTAAAATTCAGAATATACAAATTTGGAAGGCCAGAAGATTGATGTAATTCTAGGATGGAAAGTAGCCAAGTTACAGGTAGCACAACTGGACAATTCTGCAGTTTTAAAGGGGATTAAAATAATTCATTTTCCCATTTAGGTACTATTGAAAAGTGTCAATGATGCAGCCATTCAGACTCAGCTGCTTCGAAGTTATGAAATGCTAATGGACCTGGATAAAATGGGAGGACGTTTCCACTTTTTTGCCATGTTACCTCACTCCAGATTTACAGCTTCAGATCAGCAAAAGAAGTCAAAAGACTCAACATCACATTCAGCATTTGTTGCTGGCTTTGGTGAACTCTCATGGAAGTGAACCCCAAATGTCAATGCTTTAAGAGAACGATGCAGGCTTCCCATTGTGAATCATGGAAATAGGGGTATGTAGATAGGTCTTATAACAATCGCGTTGCCTTTCTGTAACAATGCCTGCACACAGGGATTTTGATACAGTTACCAAAGTTAGAGGAAGTACAGAGGATACAGTAGTGGGGAAAAGACGCATGATAGGGAAATAAAATTTATTTTCAAGCTTAGAGGATATTTACAAACAATGGGACATATAAAAATATAAAAAGTACTTGACAGTGTCTTTTTGAGGCTACAAGTTTTACATGAATATCTTCTAGCATCAATACAGAACTATTTCTTCAATGAATGCAACTTAACTGAAAAACAAAGATTAATGATAATGCAACACTGGGTACAAATTCATCTGGAGCAACAGATTTAATGCCAACCTTCAGTGACTTAAAGCTTTGATTTAATAATATTTGTAGGCATTCATAGGAAAGTTAGAGTGCAAGCTATGCAGTTTATTTATGGTTTGTGAAATGTGTGTAACAGCTGTTATAGTGTAGAAACATTCCAGTTATTTCTCATCTTTAACTACAACAGGGCTTTTATTCCTACCCTACTGGTCCAAAATTTAGCTATCCTGAAACCTGAAATTAAATCAAGAGGCATACCTGACACTGTACATGTTTGACTTGCTTTGCTGCTGTTTAAATATGGCTCTCTGATGCTACAACCGATCTTAAGGCTGCAATTCTATATACACCTACCTGGAAGCAAACCCCACTGAACTCAAGGGGACTTATTTCTGAGTAGACATCTATAGGATAACAACTGAGTCAATCCAAAATAATATTGATCCTATTCTGTTGTTGCATAAGTTTACAAAGAAACAATAAGACAAAACCGTGAAACAACTATGAACACTTCCAATAGATTAATAGTTATGCCACAACAAAATGTGCTTTGCTAGAACAGCTACTTTCAGTGTTCAATACCATGCTATAAATACAGAATAGTTCCAGCTGTATATTCAAAAAATTGAATAGTAGCTTCCAATAATTTTACAACATGATTGGATCATTTATGATAGGGGCTTCCAATCATTTCACTTATCCATGACATTTTGACTGCCTTTGAGACTTAGTCATTCTCATCTCTGCTGTGGATTCTCCCCACTAAGAGCACAGCTTCCCACGCCTACAGTAGAAAAGGTTAAGAAACTGATGACAATAAAATTACAATGACCTTTTCTATAGGTGAGAAACATTTTCTAGAATATTTTCTAGATTTACTTTGAATACATTTGTAGCTTAACTACAAGGTTAATCTGCTATAAGTTCCTGGCTCATTATTTTGGACTCTGTGGTTTGGAGAAGGCTTCATCCACATTAAACTTTGTCTCTTGCATTTCCAAACAGCTGCATTATTTCAGAGGGTCTCCCCCACTTGTAGAATTTTATTCACTGGAACAATTTCCAATTCAAGATTGTAGAAATGCATGTTCTTTGAATCCACATGTTACTTGCAACCCACTGACCCAATTTACAAGTTACTGCTTTGGCAAAGTTCCTGCTATCAAACAGATTCTTGGTTGTCTACTCACTTTGATAATAAAAGCATCAGTCATGTAGGTAACTCTACCTACATAACCAGTACTTTTATACATTAATTACCATGTCACATTGGAGTTTGTAATGGGATAACAAAATAAGATACAAAAAGTTTCAGTCCAAGTATTCTGAATACAGAGCAAAGACATGAAGAACTGCAGGTGCATAGCTGACTCTCAAAATCTGTTCAACAAATATGCCTGAAATTAGGCCAGTGATTCATGTGGGTCACAGTAAACATCAGTGAGTTAGTGAAACATTCTGCACAATGCAGAAACATCCATGCAGCAGTCCATCATAAATCAATCCACATGATCCTAATAAAAATTCTGGTTTGAAGCAGGCCATCAGTGCACTACAAACCCCTTTTAGGAATGGTGGCGAACACATGGTCCTCCATACGTTATTAGACTCCTGCTCCCATTATCCTTGCCCATTGGACGTGGTGGCTGGGGCTAATGAAAGTTCAAATCTAAGGATCTAAGTGAACTTATAAATGCATGTTCTCTATTCGGTGACAACAACATCCAGTGATGAGTTGCACATGCAAAATAGTCTTCATAAATCAAAATGCCTCAAGCAGAATTTTCACATCACATTACCTCAGTATTTTTTAGCTGAGGCCGCTCACATTCAGCTGAACATAAATCAATGGAGACACACAAATGGAAGAATAAACACCCATATTTCATATATCCTGCCGTTCCAACTCATATGCCTCATAAGACTATGAATCTGTAACCCCAATGACACACAGTTTGTTCTGCTTCACTCCTGCTAGACTGAAATAAGGAGTTTGTGAATTGCACCATTCATCTAAAATTTGCACATTAGAGAAATGCTACCACTGAAATTGAGTTTGTCTGTAAGTTTGTCTGGCAACTGAAACAAAGCAACAAAACACTACAAGCAACAATATTTGTTTCAAATTAAATAATTATACAAGGTTCTTCTAAAGCTTGCTCCATCATAGTGTACTCCATTATTCAACACATTTTCCTCTACTTGTGGCATCTAATTGGAGATTGTATAGCATAGAAAATTCCATTATACTGAATGCTCACAGAGTATCCAGAACACACTAATAAATTTAAGGTCAAGAGGAAGAGATGGAGAGGTGGCCAAATCCTTTTGCTGTTAGAGGATTTGGAAAATAAACTGGCCTATGAACAGCTGTTAAAGGTCATGATCAAATGAAGCTATATCCTAGAGATGGGGCCACACACTGTTGGAACTTACTTTGAAGTTTTTTGCTGCAGCTGCAACAGCTACAGCAGCATGCCTTGGCCAGAGCAAGTGTTGCCATGAAAATTTCACAGAATGCTTCAACTGCACATCTGGTTCTTGCTGACATTTATATACAGCTTATTTCAATTGTAGACCACATTTCCCTGAAAATGTTAACTTCATAACTAGATCCAGGTTAGTTCATTTGTTTGCCAGTCATCTAAATAGAACAGTTGGTTGAGATGAAATAAAAAATTAAGCAAGGTTTTTATTTTAATTTACTTTAGTGACATTTGCACTGGTTGTCCAGTAGCCTTTAATGTTCTCAGACTGCTTTAGGTTATCTTCATATAGCCTTGTTCTTGAACTGCTGCTTCCATCATTTCTCCGGATCAAAAAATTTGGTTTAACTTAAGGGAATGTATGCACTGGACCTTCCTTATTGTGATAAGATTTTTGAGATTCTTCTTCTGTGTTCCTCTCTTGCTCTTTACATAGTTGTAATTCACAGACATGCACAGGAATAACTTTTATGTCAAGTGTAAAGCCTAGTCCTGTAATGACACAGAATGCAGGGCAAGTGAAAGGAGGGCATGAAATGCTGGGAGAAAGCAAAGTGAAAAGAAGTCAGCTGATGACAGTTGAAGAAGAGAAGATGCTGAAGACCGACCTGAGGAAGGAGATGAACAGGAAATCAGAAAGAAGAAAAGCAGATGCAAAACAGAACTGACAGGCTGCTATTCAGACAGCAATAATTAACACTATGATGGAACAAACAGTGGCCAGGAAGTGAATTCATATAATTGTGTTAACTTTTTTATCTACAAAGTACCACCCATTCATACGCATTAAATCTAGGAGTGCTTGCCAAATTGATTCTCATCTGTAATTGAGAACTGTATGGATTAAATGTAAGTGTTTTGTAAGCAGACCTGCTAGCAGGAAGGGAAAGGAAGAAAAGGGTGAGAGGTTTTAGCCCTTCTCCAAGCCACTTCCCATCCTTTTCCTATCAGTAGATCTTTTAAGAAGAAGCCAACTGCATCAAGCGGAGTGCCTTGCAAGTAAATTTGTGTGGGACAGGAAGGAGGGAGGGAGGCAAACTCTCTTTCCACCCTTAATCTCTGAGTGATAAACCCAGCAAGTGGGAGGCAAAAGGCCACAACCCCCTGATCACCAGCAGCTAAGAGTGATTTTGCTAGACTACAGGGTTTAATGAAAGCAGAAGAAAAGCAAAGAGCAGAAAGCAAAGGGCAACGTGGAAACATAAATGACCGCATCTTCTTCCATGACACCAGAGATCCTAAGGATATATTACACTGTGGATTCTAGTTACTAGAATTAATTGGAAATGAAGTAAAATTTTATTCCTTTCAAGAAATTAAAAGATTCTTTGGGGCCAAACTGCAGCAGGCAAGTCTCTTCCAGATCAAAATGAATGACAGCACAGAAGTATGCGCCGCCCCCCCCCCCCCCACCACAAGGCTATCGTGATGCACCTACTACTTTAAACTTCCCACCACAAATCACGTTTCCACAGTGGAAGGCTAAACAACTGAAGATCTTAGTTGTGCACTGGATGCTAATTGGCTGGAGCCAAATATGTGATATGTGAGAGGGAACAATACACACAGCAGGAGCTTCAGTTTATTCTATCTGGTGCAACAATTCCCACTGCAGAAGAAACCAGTTGCTAGCACATGGAACTGTTGTGCTCAAAAAACAACCAGTGGAGCACTTTTTTCTTTGCAGCAGTATTCAAATTACATCTCTGGATCCTGGTCTATGGATAAATTAAGGCCGAAAGCCCTCCATAAGCCTCAAGGTCACACTAACATCTGCCACACAATGATAATTCACCATAATGCTTTACTGTTCTCCTAATGTAAGTGTAAAGGCGAAAACACACCTTGTCTGTATTAAGTGGGATTGTAGAGTACTTTTAGTGCTCTGCACTTCCATACATCAAGAGGCTGTTCTAGTTAAGCAGAAGGACAACAAACCTGCCTTAAAGTTATTGGCTCCCTTTACTTTTATTGCTTTTCCAACTCATACCTGCTAAATAAATATTCTACGAGTGTTTTGTATGGGGCTTAAAAATCCAGCATTGTTGTAGTTATTTGGTCATGGTATATATTTCAGGTTTCTCTACAGCTTCATAACAGATGTATCTAAATACCAGAAAATAGTATTCTATGGCTTAGTAGGTAGGAACTAGAAAACCATTAAAATTATTTTGTTATTGTGTAAACTACAAAAACCCTGGGAATTTCACATACTACATCAAGTCTCTGTGCACTTCATCGGCCAGTAACATCACTGCGATGTACCAGTAAGGCAATGTTAACACAAATATTCCATGGCTTTTAACCCAGTGCCGGATCACATTCATAGTCATAGTAACTAGAGATGTGGAGCCTTTCCCAAGTCATCTAGTCCATCCAAAAACTGATGGAAGATCCTTCACTGCTTTATAGACTGAAGAGCAAAGAGCAATACTTGCTCCATCAGAGTATCAGTAATGGTTTAAGTTAAGTGCCTTTCCCTGGATAACAATTATGGGTCTTCCTCCATATCATCTGGATTGGGGGCCATAATGAAATGTTTGGGGTATACAAGATTGTGCTCATACGCATGTTCTTCCCAGCGAGCATCATCACTTTCATGGGTAATATAACGCTCTCCGATGCGAGTTTCAAACTCCCGAAGATCAAGCCAAGTTTGATAATCCTAAAAAGAAAAGTTTAGATGAGTTGTTTCTGAACACAATGTTGATCTTAATAGCGCAGTGATTCATTTCTAAAAGCACAGTGTGTTACCCAACAATATTCAGCTCTGATGGTGGGCAAGTTCCTCACTCTCACCACAGCCTCTGCTTCAAACCAATGTAACACGTTGATTTCATGCCAGTTAATCACATTACTTTCTAACCCTTGCAAGACCCCAGTATGCCTATCTTCATGCCTGCCTAACAGCAAAGTAAGCCAAAACATCTTTCACCTTTAATGATACAAGTCCTGCCTGGGTCACAAAGAACAGGCAAGGGTCAAAATAATAGACCTCCACTCTAGTCATGCTCACCATCCTTACACTTAATTAGAGCCAAGCTTAGGGGGAGGTGGTTTTTTTGCAAAAAAACACACACACAAAAACAGCTAATTATCAAGACATGGAAATGGGATGCTGACAGGAGATCCTCTCCAAGTACCTTTCCCTCAAGACAGTTTAAGTTGGGTTTTTACTCTGTCTGGATTCCAAAATGAAAAGAGCCCTTATGGTGGGTTCAGGAAAGCTTTTACAGAGGAAAATCAGTGGAAGGGTTTAACAACCATTCTTTCTGTTAGCTGATTCTTCCTTTCAAGTACTGTCTCCATCACCAAGTCATATACTTTAGCTCAGCAAAACTGGGTTTCAGACATCTAGTCAGTAACTGATGGCTGGGTGTATGATACAACAACCAATGCTATAAAGTAATGAGTGTCAGAAACATCATTCTAAATCCCAAAACTATGACTCTTAACATCCATTATTTGAAATAACCTAGTGCATACTGCTAAACCCAGACAAATTAAACAAACTCTCAGCATGCCCAAAAAAGAGAGGAAGGAAAAAGAGATAGCTCTACTCAAATTGAATCAAATAAACTTTCCAAGATTTCATTTATGTAAGACCTGTCAACTACTTGAGTCAGATTATGATTCATGTAATTGAACTGGATAACATATAACACAATAAAGCTGGTATGCATTAGCTATACCTGTAACCACGGGTGACTAAGTGATTTGTCAACACTGTAACGTTTTCTCATCTTCACTTGAAGCAAGTTGTTTATTAAATCGATAGCTGGAGGAGCAAGGAAGAGAAAAAAGTATTTAAAGTAAGTATTTTGTCTTTCCTGTCACCCACAACAATAATTCTGAAGGAAAAAATAGTAATTAAGAGACAAAGGAAAGTTTGTGGGTTTGTGTAAACAGTACTACACCAACAGTTTGTGTCGTGTGGGTAGAATTCATCTGAAGTCAACAATAAGACTTCTATTTGTTTTAGAGAATTTGAATTGTACCATAATGCTGAAAGATTACACAAATCTAAATTGGGAGTAAGTACTTTTGAGGGACGCGGGTGGCGCTGTGGGTAAAAGCCTCAGCGCCTAGGACTTGCCAATCAGAAGGTGGGCGATTCGAATCCCCGCGGCGGGGTGCGCTCCCATTGCTCGGTCCCAGCGCCTGCCAACCTAGCAGTTCGAAAGCACCCCCGGGTGCAAGTAGATAAATAGGGACCACTTTCTAGCGGGAAGGTAAATGGCGTTTCCGTGTGCTGCGCTGGCTTGCCAGATGCAGCTTGTCACGCTGGCCACGTGACCCGGAAGTGTCTCCGAACAGCGCTGGCCCCCGGCCTCTTGAGTGAGATGGGCGCACAACCCTAGAGTCTGTCAAGACTGGCCCATATGGGCAGGGGTACCTTTACCTTTACCTTTTTACTTTTGAACAGAGCAGCATTTACTTCTGAGTAACATGCATAGGATGCTAAGTTTGGATGCTTTCAGGACAAATTGATACCTACTATTGAAACAGTTTTTCAAACTGTACGTTTGCTACAAAAGGTATGCAACAGACCTAAATACCTACACACCAATGCTGAAAACTAAACATGACATTAGCAAGCTTTAAGCACAAGTAAAGTTCTTTTTTCTGGGAAATGCCGATTACAGGCATGGGAGGAAGCAAGACAACTTTGGAAAGGGCTGTGTACCAAGAAGTACATTGCTGAATAACACATTACACCAACTGAAAAACACCAATCTACAGGCATGTTTTCACATAGGGTTCCCAGAGTCCATTATGATAATTGGTGGCTCTTTTCCTTTCTACAGCAGGCATTGGGAAAGCCCTAAATATAATGCCTGACAGGGCCAGGATTTTAACCTTACAACCCTCCAAACCAGGCCCTATAACATGAAGCAGAAGGCTTCCAACATAAAAGTTAAAGCCTTTTATCCATCTGTGCTGGAGACCCATCTGCAGTATAGTGGATAGCGTTCAACCAGGACCTGGAAGACCCAGATTCACATCTGTTTTCCAGCCTTGAATCTCATTGGGTGACCTTGCTATCTGTCAGTCTACAAACCCTACAAGGTTGTTGCAGGGATAAAAAACAGGGTAGAGGCAGGTGCCTATACACTATCTTGAGTTACTTGGAACGAAAGGTGGAATAAAAGTGCAATAAATGAATATTTTCTATTACAGCAAAACGTTTTGCAATAACTCCTGAATAACAGCACTTTGTTTCCTCCTAAATCTCTTATAATTCCCTCGTCCCATTCACACTAAGTGCCATGCCTTGTAGTCTAAAATATAGAAACATGGAAAATATTATGAACCAAGATATTATATCCAAAACCTCTAGAGTATATTTACCTTCACTAGATATTTCCTTCCAGGGATTTGGTGGATACATAAATGCTGCATTTTGAATCTGGTCATTTATGTCTTCATCCTCATTAAATGGAAATGTACCACTAAGGCTCACGTAGATGATGACTCCCACTGACCACATATCCAGAGATCTATTGTAGCCCTTACTTCTAAGCACCTCTGGGGCGAGATAAGCTGGAGTTCCCACTACAGACCTCCGGAAAGACTTCTCACCAATAATACGTGCAAAACCAAAATCGCACAGCTTCACCTGTAAAACAAATATCCCTTGATTAAATTACCTTGAACTGAACATCAGTATCAAAAATTCATTAGCTGTAATAGCCAACTCTTTAAAACAAAACAGACGGGGGTAGGGAGTTGTGCGCCAACATAAAATTTTGCAAGAATTGCTCATTAGAAAAACGACACACTATACCTGAAGTGTCCAACCAGGCTACTTGGTAAATCGTATGGAATGGTTCTAACTTTCGGGCTTAGTAACAAATTCTCTCAGAGACCTACAAACACTGGTGTGCGGAGAATTGTTTTATGAGATGTATTCAAAGTACAAAAGATGGTGCTTTGTTCCCAAATGGCATAAAATACAGAGTTAATGAACATTTTATCCTATATTTCCTCTTGCAGAATATACAACCATTTAAAAAAAATACTTCATTCTTTCCCACCTGAGGAAATGGCTCTGCTGATGCTAATAGTACATTTTCAGGTTTTAAATCACAGTGCACTATATTCTTGAAGTGTAAATTCCTCAAAGCAACAAGTATCTAAGAAAATAAAAGGAAAAAAGTATTTTCAAAATCAGAGAGAAAGAGATGCAACATATTATGTGTCCAAGAATTGCCTAAAAGACAGGTGAAATTACCTTCAGTTTAAGGATCACCAGGAGTCCTCCTCAGCCCCTCTTCTGAAAGATGTTAGGGCTAGGGAGGGGGAGAAAAGGCCCACCTTCACATGAGACTGAGGTTGGAGCCAAAGCTGTCAAATCGTTAGTGGGGAAGGGCCATAGTTCAGTGGCAGATCATCTGCCTTGCATGCAGAAGGTCCCTGGTTCAATCGCCAACATTTCCAGGCATGACTAGGAAAGACTCTGCCTAAAACCCTACAGAGCCACTGCCAATCAATGTCCACAGTACTGAGCTAGATGGACCAATGGTCTTGCTCCTGTATAAGGCAGCTTCTTAGGTTCCCAGTGCAAAGACCATTGCACTAGTGGAGGTCTATTTCTCAATGCTGCCCACAAACCAGTGCTAGCTCACCAGCCCAGCCTGCTGCCCACTCACCCACCACTGAGCCTAGGAGGCAGTGCTTTGCTTGAGAAGCCAAGCGCAACTCCAATCCATGGTGGACTGACAAGTCTCCCACCTCCCTGCCATGGCAAACCATGGAAGCTGAACAGACATTTTCCTGGTCACATTACCCAGAGTGCCTGGTTCTGAAGAGGACCTTTGGTGCCAGGGCTGCTGCTACTTTAGGGTCAACAAATATTTTTTAAAAAATAAATAAAAGGGAGCGGCTGGGGAAGAGAACATTACTGGTACCACAAAGAAGGGGGCAGGCAGCAGGAGATTCTAAAGGCAGGAGCTGAACCATGCCATGGAGTCGAAAGCAACAGGTTCACTTGTTGTGCAAGAGGCTGCACTACCAGACATGTTGTGAAACTACCTTTAATTTTTCCATCCTCTACAACTTTAGCATACACATACAAGCTATTCATTTTGAAATCTTTTTTCCCCCCAAGTGACATGTTAGCAGAGTAAGTTCAACACTAACTCTCTTTAATGTAGCACTATCTTGAATACAACCCTGAGTCACTGCTTGTTTTGTGCTTGTTTGTGAAAGGTGCTTCTTCGAGAGCAGAAATAAAAAGGAATCTCAATCTACCAAGATTCCTGCCTGGTACATATGCTAATAAATATGAGGGGATCCAGATCCCGATCCCTACTTAAGGTCACTTTGTATATAATACTTTTCCGAAATGTAATGAAAAAGTAGTTTCCTGTGGTTTGATTTAAATTGTTTTAACATTCTATTTTAAATCGTTGTCACCTGCCCTGAATGTGTGACAACAGAACTGTACAAGCCATTATTGAGAGCAGACTCACCTGAGTGACCATGAATTTGGTGATTCTTTCTGGAAGCCGGCTTTTCTCACTGGAAAGAATCATCTCCAACATATCTCCATGAAGTTTTTCCATTACAACAAAAACCCTTTCTGGAGTTTCAAACATACATTCCAGGTTTACAATCCCAGGGTGGTGCAAATTCTAGGAAGCATATTTAATATTGTCATGAAAAATGTGCCACCATTATGCAATGAAAATCAGAAAATATCTGCCTAGGTCCTGGCTAGGCTTTATTGTTTAGAAAGCACTCAAGCAATCCCTAGCAATATTTGTAGAGACAAAACACAAGCTATGGCTCTTTTTACAGTTTTCCTGTACAGCTCAGAAACTACTATAGCAGGAATATTAAAATATACAAAAGCAAGACTAAGCAGAGATTGTACCCAGCTATGTCAACAATGATCACACAGAAACGCTGTATGTTCACAACTCTGAAACATGCAGATTCAAGCCTCTGATTGCTCACCTACTCACAGTATTTCACAATAATAAACTTATTCCTATGATGTAACAGAACAGATTCAAATAATCTTTGTACCTGCAAAATGGCCACTTCATTGCGCAGCTGACTTTCCTGTTTTGTGGGGAATCGCATTTTATCAATGACTTTAATTGCCACATCCCTTCCAGTCTTCCTATGTTTTCCTACATAAACATACACAGAGTACACACTTTAGTATCTCCAACCTAACAAGGTCAGAAACAAACTTTTTGCACAGAAGGTAGATATTTGTGATAAATGTATATTTAAATATTACACTGAAAAACAGAGAGGGAAATATATCTGTCATTTACAGATTTTCAGCCAATACCCATGAGAAGAGAGAGCTTGCCTCTTATCCCCACCTGACATTCACATGGTAGATTTCATGCTTGCATAGGGGCTGTGGCCACATGATCTGTACACCACAATATTAAGAATGTACAGTTTGCATGAATATGGCATCTGCATCTGTTGGACTTGAAGCATTCAGGTTCCTATGCAAATGTGAAGTCTTCATGATTATCACATGAGAAAAAGGATGGGAAGTAGTATAACCCTAATCGCAATCTCAGATGAAGCATGCAAAGTGCTGAAGCTTGCATCATATCAAAGTGCTTCCCCCTGCTTAAGGCAATTATTGCTCTGCTGTCTAGATCTCTGTGGTTAAGATCTAATCTCACCTTAAGACCAAAATCCCTGCATGTCCAAGGAGAGAATAACACTTTCATTTTAGTGGGGTGGGCTTCTTCTCAGTCCTTAATTTGCATGGGGATATTTTTGATACACCTTTACTAATATGGGCATTGAGCCTAATTCAACAAAATCATTGTTTAGCTCCACTCTCAAAGTGCAGAAGTGAGAGGCAACAGAGTTTGATTGAAACAAATCAGAATTTCAAAACTTGCTCCTTCAGAGACTCTTCATGTATTACAAACATTATAGTTTTGAATATGCAAAGAGACTTGCTTATATTCACAGTTTTAGCCACACTCACTTATAAAATAAAATTACTACTTATCTTCCACAGATGAGGAATTTATGTTGAGTTAGTAAAATGGTCCAGAATTACCGAGTGAGTTAATAAAAGGATGAAGATCAGAATCCAGATTCTACCTACAGGACAACCCTAGCTTCTATCACATTGCACTTCAGCTGATATGGAACAAAACATACAAAAGCCTGGATACTCATAACATTAATGAGAAAAGCTGATCAGTTTATTTAAGATATGCACAAAATATACATAAGGGGCAGAAAGAATGCTAAAGAAATGCTACAAAGACACCACACTACTACTATTTTAGAGGCCTAGCTAGACCTCACCTGGAGTTCTTTATTCAGTACTGGTGATTCTGTAATTAGTCAGGGTACAATAACTGCTCTGGAAGATAGTTGCATGGAGCAAGCAGAAAGAGTACCTGCCTTAAAGATTTAAGTGTAAGTAAAAGGTACAAAAAATATAGGCTTATTATCACTAGATTAAAAAGAAAGGCAACCCAACAATAACATTCCATAACTTCTGCAAGGTAACAGAAGAACCAACTGAATGGGAATTAATGTTGTAAACCAGGCAAGCAATTGCATAAGAGACAGAAACTGTCTCTTGAACTGGAACTATTGAATTACTTTCTCCTAAACTGAGAGATCTAGCATGAAGCAAAGCCAAATATCACAAGTCTGAACTTGCAGTGATTGTTTAGTCAAACTTACCTCCATACACAACACCAAACTGACCAGAGCCAAGCACCTCATCAGCAAAGATCTGGTATACGGAACTGATATCCTAGGGGAAGAGAGGGTGCAGGCAGGGGAAGGTAAATATTATGTTCAATTACTTCAGTGACAGAGGCAGAAGCTTTAAGAGCTACACTTCATGGACACAAAAAGGGAAAGAAAGTCTTTGTTTATAACCCAATTAAAAATTACTCCAAAAAAGGGGAGTAAAAAAGGTCCATTCCCACCTGTTAAAACCTGTTCACGCTAGCATTGTTTACCATGTATAGTAACTTGTGTGACAGAGATGAGAACAGCATACAAAAATAACATTTACAATTTTATTTGTAATTTATTTGCAAATTTACAAACTGCAGTGCAATCTGTATTCCTTAAACTTGTCTCCAGCTGTGTAATGATAAAGCATACAAACCAGCCTTTCTGTCAGCATGAATGTGTGCTCATATACTAAGGGCAGTCTATATGAAAATCCCATCAGAACCATAGATCTTTATTTCTTTAGCATGGCCAGTCAAGAACATTTGCCACATTGTAGATGTAATCTGTATATGCAAAAGAGGAGCTGCAACCAATGATGGATTCCTGACAACTGTACTTGTAGTAAGCACATTGTCACACATATTTGTAATATGAGCAAGAGTAGGGCTGGGCCCCAGATTTGGCATCACTACCTCATTTATGTCACTGGCACAGGGTGAAACTCATTTAGCCACCACTAGACCTGCTCTAAGGTGATCCACAGGAAAACATTCCAGAATTTCTGGGTGCATTCCAGAGAGCATTCTGACCTCACACTAAGCAGTGCTTGACTAGAAGAAACTGTCTGCCTCACAAACAAAAGTCAACCTTGAGATGAAGGAGAAAGAAAACTGAGCACAAAAGTGGAAGCCATGCCCTTTTGATATGGGCACATGAAAGGTGGGGACAGGACACCTACTAAAACTCTAGCCTAGTTAGAGACATTTCCCAAAGAGCTCTTAACAGGCACTGAACCAACATGTGTGAATGCCCAGAAACAAGAAACACAGGTCCTCTATCCTACAAACCTGGCAGGCATATCACTAATATAATAAACAAAAGACTAGGGAAGCAGAGTACAAACCACACATCACCTAAACTACCAATAAAATAAAACATTTCAGTTAGGTAAAGGTAAAGTAAATGACCCCTGGACAGTTAACTCCAGTCAAAGGTGACTATGGGGCTGTGGTGCTCATCTCGCTTCAGGCTGAGGGAAGCGGCGTTTATCCACAGGTAGCTTTCTGGGTCATGTGGCCAGCATGACTAAACTGCTTCTGGAGCAACGGAACACCGTGATGGAAGCCAGAGCGCATGGAAATGCCATTTATCTTCCCACCGGAGCGGTACCTATTTATCTACTTGCACTGGCATGCTTTCAAACTGCTAGGCTGGCAGGAGCTGGGACAGAGCAATGGGAGCTCACCCCATTGTGGGGATTCGAACCACCGACCTTCCAATCGGCAAGCCCAAGAGGCTCAGTGGTTTAGACTACAGCGCCACCCGTGTCCCAAAACATTTAAATTATCCTACCAATGTTCTACCAAAACTCCAAATCCTATACATATTCATGTAGATGTTCTGTCAAATTCATTGAGGCTTGCTTTCAAGTAACTGGGGAAAGGACTGCAGCATTTATTTTCCTAGACTATGGGGTTTCCCTCCCCCCCCCCCCCGATAACCTACTATAAGAAGGCATTGAAGTATGGTTTTAGATCAGAACATGGATGCACATTTCATGCTTGGGGAACAAAGTCATTCCTCCTTTTGGGAAATAACTACCAAAAAGGCAGCCCCCAACAATAGTATTTTTAAAAGAAGAAGAAGAAGAAGAAGAAGAAGCAGCAGCAGCCTTAATTCTCATCCAACAACTGATAATGGCTTTACATTATAGGTTCAAAATTTGGCAGTAATCTTTATTGTATTTAGTTCAATTCCTGCATATCAAGTGGGGGAAGGGATGAAACTTAAAAAGTATCATTTACAAAGCTTCTCTTTTTGCATTGCTTACTACTAAAAAGGTTAAGAAACTTTACCATATATAGATTTTTTTCAAACAAGTCATTGTTGCCTAATGGGAACAATGTGTTCTTCAGCTTTTCATTTGTCTTTATCTCCAATTATTTTGATACAAAATAGCCATCGGGGGACAACTGATAACAATCCAGCTACAATAGTATTTACATTTTGTGACTCACCACATTTTCTTGGATCTGGCAATTCGAAACAGAAATGCTGACAGATAATTCTTCTGCAATGAGAAAATATACATGTTTTTAATGTGGAAGCAGTATTACAATGAAAGACCAATGTCCTAGCAGCCAAACATTTATTGACATTCCAATTAATATGTGAAATGTAGCCTTGGCACTCTGCATCACATTTCCAAACACCTCTTTGTGTTCCCCTAACAGACAGCTTTCAAAATCTCCCTTGTACCGAGCTCTACCACCACAACAACACAGAATATTTTTCTTCAGTTCTATTTTGTCACTGGCCATCAACATTGCCTGTATTCCTCCTTCCTTCAAGAAATTTGCTCTCCTTATGTCTCCACCTCAAAGGAACTAAGGAATTTGTAAGCACATACGTTTTTCTTATGTACAAGTCAAATAGGCTTACAAAATGTATTGCATGACTGTTACATAGGTCTGAACCTAAACACCAGTCTTTGGGGGCACTAAACGTTGCCAGAATCTCCTTTAATTCAACAGTCAGACAACCCAGTCCTGCTTTTCATCACAAGTTCTCCATTCTTTGCCTCTAGCTCAGAGCTGCAATGTGCCAGGGCTCAGCCTTATTTTTAATACAAGGAGAATCACGAAAAATCCAGTCCAAGCTGTTTCACCCCACCACCCTTCTATTTAGCCCTCCCTGTCCCCCACCCCACACAAATGCACTGTTCTTGGCTTTGAAGCACACATGTTGTAATTCCACCTGTCCTCCCCTCAGGTCATGCCTTCCTTAGCCCAGTGCCTACTCATTTATCTTTCTGTCAGGATTCTAATCCTCCTCTTCACCATCAACACCCATGTCACCACCCTCTCTCTTCCTGCCATCAGTACACAGTTCCTCCTGCTCCTAGGACAACAGTTCTCTGCATGTTTTTTTCTGTAAGCCAAATTGACTTCTCAGTTTCTCCACTGAAGCTGTGTTACATGTCAGCATTCTACGAGCAGGGTCCTGCTTGCTCTATAGTTAGAAGATAAATGGCATGACTTCAGATGAGTTTAGTCAATGACTACAACTCACACAGGAAGGGAAAGAATTTTTGGAAAGGCTACACTAGCAGCATGAGGCCTGCTTTCAACACCGGGCTAGGAAGAGTTGCATTGTTTACTCATATGGTGTTCCACACAGTTTCAGTTTTAATATCAGGCCCTTAATCGTTACATATATAGAATTAGCAAGACAGGAATCAACTCCGAGAGGCACAGCACTGACGTACTAACTAATGCTAAATATGTAGCAGTTGAAGGTCTGATTCAAATACAGAGCCAGCCCCATGACATGTTGCAGGCATAAGTAACCCATAAAATATTTTGTTGAACCAGGGCCCATTACTTCACAGATCTCCATTAGGAAGAAGAGAGTGCTTCTGTGCTCTTACTGTGATCTTTCCCTTGTCCTGTAGCAGTGCAAATGCTAGCCTGAGGCGTGACTGGCATCAAAGCCTGACGAATAGCTTTCTCCCAGCTCTGCGCTACATCCAGTCCCACTCCAGTAGCAGCCAAAACAGGATTATGATGATTGCTGCCATTGTTCTCGCCAACAAAGTACACCATAGTGTCAGTGATTATTTCAAAGCAGTGTGGGTTGCTGCCTTGCACCACGTTTGAGAAGTCCCGCGGCTGAGTCACCTGAAGAATTTCAGAAAGCGGAATCTCCTAAAGGAAACAAAAGGTGTTAAACACTAAGAGTGGAGGGCATATGCAACAATAACAAAATGTATGCTACTGAACTCAAGTAGAAATATTTTGATAGCACTGAGTGGCCTTGGCTTTAGTCCCTCTTTAGGTTCCTTGGGATTGCACAAATATTACAATCAAGAAGGGCTGCTAATAAAGTTTTGTCTTTGCTCTGGACCCAACTGGCATTTTCCTCCCACGATACAGTTTGGAATTGCCTTTCATCTCCGGTGCTACATTGTCCACAGAATCAATCTTTCTGTAGCAGCCCGATGACCCAGTTCATCACTACAGAATCACCATACCATATCCAAAGTGATAAGACCTTTCACCATCCACTCAGCAAGCAAACATAATTGCTTATTTTCAGTTTTACAGCCTGTCAGGTGCTTTGTAAGCCTTCTTATTCCCAGCTATGTCACAGGACAGGATCAATTTTGGCTCCCTCAATCCTTTGCCTCCTCCCATATATGCTATCCTTTTCTTCACTAAGTATTCTACTTCTGTTACCCCAGTCCCTCAAACATTCACTAGTCTGGTTTCAAGGGGCATAAAATATCCATGCATGGCTGGGCACTGTAACACACAAATAAACAGATAAAGAACTGTACACAAGAGACACGGTGCACCTTCATTAAAAGAACATCTCAATCTTAACATACCTATGATATTTAGGTTTCAACAGTTAATACACAAATAGAGTATTGTGCAGAGAAAAGGATGAACATTAGGGTAAATGAACATTAGGGGAACAACACTTTAGATGGAAACTGACATAAGTTAAAAAAAACAAGATTTATATTATCACTTACCTTGTAATACTTTGTCCCAGATTCGTTCTGAAATAGTGTAAGACATTTACTATCCAGCCTCCAGTAATGTCTTTTTCTCTGCAACAAATATGAGAGGGTTTCTTTTTAAGACACAGACATTGGTACCCTATAGCAGAATCCGTGTTAGCAATTTCAATGGCCTGTACTGATGATGACCTTTAAAGGTTCTATCAGCTATGCTTTTTCAAACAGTGCCTACTCTAAAGCTCAAGCCTGTGCAGCAATGCATAGGATCAAGATGTTTCTCAGTACCTCCTGTGCCCCCCTTTTTTTCCCTGTGACCACCTCCTATCCCAGGGCAGCAGCAGTAGGTATCACTGTCCCAACACTTTGGGAAAGTCCCCATCAGGCAAAGAGGGTAACTTTAAGACTCAAGACATCTGAGCAGGAAAACAATGGAAGGGGGAGGACAATACTGTGACCCCATTTTCTAGCTGCTCCTCAGAGGCTGCAACAGAGATGGCTCAGGAAACTTGTCTTGGATAAGGGAGACCCTACCACACCATTGTGATCCTGAGCCCAACATACAAACAAGGCTTCTGTTGGTTACAATGGCAGACAGAGCTCAGCCAGTACAGAGAGTGCTTTCTCCTCCCATAGCTAGTACTGAAGAAGCCCTGCTTGCATAAACAGAGCAGCAAAGATCATTTCCTTTCTTGAGAGTTCTAAAGCAATTTTTAAAGCAAAAAATAGGTGAGGAATTTGTGGTTCTCTAAATATTGGACTACAATTCCCATAAATTCAGCTATTTGTCACGCTAGCTTGCTTTGAAGGAGTTGGGAGCCCAACAGTATCTGGAAGGCCACAGTTTCCCCATACCAGACTTAAAATAACTAAAAGTAAATATCACACTGAAAAGTAGAGGTAAAATTACTGACCAGGTTGTCTCTGCTAGTGTAATGAACCATCCATCCTTCCTTCACCATTGTACTGCTCTTCCTCTTTGTGTGCTTGATTGATTGCACAACCCTCATTAATGGAATATTATTGCTTGTCGATGGGCTGTTGAAAAAAGAAACACATGTCTCTAATCATACATATTTCAGCACACCCTATAGCTGTGCTATAATTCAGGATAAACTTCAAGTAGAATATTCTTGACTATTACTTGCATCTTAAACAAAAATCTTCTAAAGATAAAACATTATGTAGGGCACATCATGATCATACAGATGACAAGAGAGTTGTTTTTAAAATCACTAACCCTCCCCCACCCAGATTAGGCAAGACACGTTACCATGTTAAGGGGCTATGACACAGTTTTAGATGAGGAGTCAAAGTCTTTTACAACATTATAGAAGATGCCAAGGCAGACTTATTAACTCTTGGGCAGCAGGTCACAGTAAAGCCCAAACCTGCCCTATGAACCAACAAAACAAGAGGTCCTAGATCTCTTTCATCAAACCAAGCCTGAATATAAACTCAGCCCTCTTTCCACATATACACATATCCAACAGCAATTGAGACAGTAACAAAGAGCAAAAATCTTATCCTAAATTAAGTCTTATCCTAAACTAAAACCATCTTCCCGTGCTCCTATTTTTCTTGAAGGGAGAGATAAGTACTATAGCAGCTATCCTGAATCGTGCCCAGTAGGATAGGAACTCAGCTCCACTTCCACTCTGAAATCTTCTCATGGGAGGAGAGGACAAGCACAGCCTAAGAAAGATGGTACCAAGCAGGGCCCTGCATTCTGGTTGCCATGTACTGAGTCCAAGCCCTGTCTGTACATTGAGGGTGAGGAACCTTTCTCAGGCCAAGGGCTGCATTCCGTTCTAAGCAACCTTCTGGGAATCACATGCTGGTGGGAGGCAAGGCCACAAGCAAAAGTGGGGACGGTAACAGAAAGAGCCGTCAACATGAATTTTACTTTTGTACAGTAGACTAGTTTTTACACACATCCACCCACTCTTCTCTATCCTCCATGCAGGCAAGCAGGAAGCGTACTCAGAATCTAAGGACATACACCCTCCACACAAAAACACTCAAGGAGGGTCAAAGCAGTGATACAGAGGGGTATGGCCTTGGCAGAGGAGCTGTGGCTGGGAAGAGTCTCAAGGACTAGATAGAGAGGCACGGAGGGCCACATCTGGCCCCCAGGCATAAGGTTCCCCACCCTGCTACAGAGGAAAATGATTTGAAGCACACAGTAGACATGAATTGAGCTTTAGGTAGATAATGGTCTTGCAATCCTCCCTTTCATTCTCACTACATCCCAGTGAAATCTGTCTTTATTATTCCTACTTTACAGTATGGAGCTAAGGCTTAAATTTCTTTAAGGCCACCTAATGAGTCCACGGCTGAATACTATTCTAAATCCATTGCTCTATTTCCATAAACTACACTGGATCTCATCTTTTATAAACAATAGTATGAGCTATAATTCAAATAATTTACTCTAGTAGTACATATACGAGTAAAAACACATGACCCTTTAGAGGTCACATCCAATGAGCCAAAAGTTGTTTCCTTTAACCTAACTTGCAACACACACAAGGAGCAAAATTGATTCCTTATGTAACTCCATTCAATCAATTGACTTGCATTAGGACTGGAATGAGTTTGGCCTAAGGTCAGGAGAATAAAGTAGCCCTATAAATCTAGGTCAGCATAACATTTTCCATCAACTAGTCAGTATAGCTAAGCATTCTTCAATAATGTAATTTATTTCCATGTTGACGCTCACAGGGGATTCTACTTCCAATAGGTTCAAGCCTACATACTTTCACATTTAATCAATTCTGTTAATTCCTGTTTTTCACTTATGCTGAAGAGTGAGAAAGCATCTCTTGTAAAACCAATAATAAATAATAAAAAGTGAACAGCAAAATTCATTCTCCTCTCAACAGAAAAAAATCTTTAATAGGGAGCTTCACAGACATGCAATGCAATGCTTTGATTTTACAAACCTGATAGTTTTGACAGCCTCTTCATCTTTGTCCCCATCTAGATCTGCTGGATCCATAAAAAACATTTTGTCTTCTGGGGGAGAGGGTTCTTCTGTATCATCCAAGCTCCTACCTCCATCACTGTTCATTTCACTGCTGTCAACCTCCATTGGCATATCCATATCTTGACCTGGACTAGCCGGTTCTTATTCCATATAAAAACAAAAGGTTCCAAAATATTATTATTCATTCATATTATTCATGTTAGAAAAATCATTTACATCACAATTTTAGTCAGGAATGAATTAGAAATCTGTTGCAGCCATCAGTACATATGTAACAAAATCAAATATACTCAATCAAACACAGCCAAGACAGGAGAAAAAGTAAAAACAATTGGGCTATGTTTTTGTTTTACTAAGGCCACTTCATGCTATGTAGGTACTTCCTGACACAGGGCAATTCTCCATCAGTGGAAAGTTGGCATCATCATAGTTCTTCCACCTCCTGTGCCAGCCAACTCCCTCTCCTCTGATGCAAGAACATCATGACTATGTCTTTCCAGGGAAGGGTGTGGACAGGATGGGAATCAGAGAACAGAACTCTCTTTACACCTGGTTCAATACTAATGCAAGTTAAACCCAGCTTTCTGCTGCTTCAAACAGAGCAGGGCAGCCAAGGATAGGCAGCCACAACTGCCACACACAGGGTTGATTTTTCTAGTATCTTCAGACAGGCACAGAGACAAAATAATGAAGAAGGAATTTTACACAAACATGCTCTCCAACATTTCTGCTTTAGAAAAGATTCTGTAAATTCTCCCCTACACAGAGGAAATTAGGAGTTATGTAATGCTAGCAATTAAAAGAGAGGTGTCAAACTAGGAAGCCAGTTCCATCAGAGTGCAAAGGGTATAATACATCAATGGCAGCTACTGTGAGGCTCCAGAATCAACTTCTGGCATTGTGTTGCCCAACTTTTTTGTGCAGTGGATAAATCTGAGAACCTGAGAAACTGTTCTGCGCACCGCAACCACACTTACACACATTCAAATTTCCACCCTGCTATTCATTAGGGTTAACCTTCCCTCCCAAAAGAAAGATCATGCCCGTCCCCCCAACTACTAGGCTTGAAAAAAGCCTTGTATTGGAGTCAATTTTCAACCCTAATTTTAGTGAGTTTTTCAAGCCGGGCAGGCGAGTGTCACAGCTCAGCATACAAAGGTTAATCCAAACACACACACACTGTAATATGCTTGAAAATAGTCTTCTACTGACTACAGCAGAAGAATTCTTTCAAGTTTTATTGCAACAGGGGAGAATCAGCGGGATGCTGAAGGCACCAGTAAAAGCATATGCTGTCCAAACATATTATCTTCTTCCCTCAATTTCAGTATCTAATGGAGAGATCCCAATCCCCAGATCCCACGGCTGGTAAGGTCCAGAACTGCACATAGGTATGTCCCCCCACAGACCTCTGCCAAGGGGGCAGGCACCACCACTGCAGAAGCCCCTATTATGCCTGCAAAGGTGCAATAGGTTTATATTACCAACACAGTTACCACTGACAACTAGGCCCCAAAGCAACTTATGCCCCCAAACTTGGGATTCTGAAGGATCCAGCAGAGGCTTGGATCCATTGAATCCAAGACCCTTCATTCTCCAAAGAGACCCTGGACTGGGCCTTAATATCATGAGACATTGGGGGGGGGGGTCCAGATCAGGATGAGGGGTGGGAAAAGTTGGAGGAGTTAGCCCAGGTACCCTGAGGAGGGACCCGTTGAAAACCACCCCAATCATTGAAACAAATTAGGCAGAGCAGGGAGAGAGAATAGAATGTGAAGTGAAACTATGTAAAAGGAAAATACTGGGTAAGGTCTGCCCCCTCCTCACTTCCTGCCCTGGCCTGCACAGGCCAGCAAGACTTTGGAGGGAACAGTATATTCCCCACTGTGCATCCTACACTTCACCAACACTGAATCCCACTTAGAACTGCGTAGAAACTCAACTGAAATTGATGGTTTGGTGTCCTTAGTTAGGGCACATAAGTCACATCTAAAACATCTGCCTCACATGCATGTGAGATTGCTTACCCCATTCTGACCCCACGGGGTGGGGCTGGGGAAAATCAGGTAATTTGCCCATTCACACTTCTTATCCCTTCCATCTGCATATGTGATGAACCTCAAAGATTCCAAGGAGAACTGCCTTCCCTTGGTTGGTGGATACCTTACCTACCTGGCCAGCTAACCGCCACCACCCCCAACTGAATCTTCAGAGGGTTTTTTTAAAAGAAAGGGCAAGGTCTTTAAATGATCTCCATCTCTCCCTTGAATGCCTTCTATGAATTGCCTGGGATGACCCATGCTGTTCTGCATGTCAGCTGAAAATAATTTGTAAATTACTAAGATTGCCTTGGATAGCAAATAGAAGTTTCCTTATATTTAAAACAGCTTTCTATTTCTTCCAGTGCTTTAAATAAATCTGCTCTTGTAATTTGAACTCTGGGATTGGTTATGTTTTTGCATAGCTGTGGGATCTGGTCTACTCACCTTGCCTCGCATTTCCGCACCCTCTATGCTTTTAAGGAGAGAAACTGAGAATTACATATTGGACTGCTGCCATAAGCAAGGCAGGAGTCTAGAAAAGCATTCCCCGCTCTCAGAATACTATAAATACTTCAGGTCTAGATTTCTTTACTGCCAGACCTAGTAATACTTAAATGGGAAACGGTGGTGGTGGTGCTACCCAGCATAAATTACCCAGAGAGCCTTGCAGCCTACCCTAGCACAATATCCTATGGCTCCTCAGACACACTCCTAGGGACCACAAGACTGAATACTCTTTCAATGGAAATTCACTATCAACTTTGCTGAAGAGACCAAAGTTGTTAATATATTTCACTTCAGCAGATAGGGAGCACATTCAGTCAACTCAAGTATGTAAAAACATTTACAAAATACCCAAATTTAAATATATACATACTTCTATCTCACCTTTTAAATATATTGCAAGTCACACTGAAAATCAATACACAAATAATTATTTATGATTCAGAACATGTTTGCTCTTACCTCCATTGAACACAACTTCTCCAAGACAATCTTTGGGTACTTTAGAAGCACAACGTTTGTGACAGTTAAATCTGCAGTCTAAAGCAAGAAAAAAATGGTTTCTTTCACTCATACATTTATGGAGAAACTCTTTAAATATCCCTTACATGACACCTACATTTTATTTATTTTGGGGGTGTATTTGTATCTAAGCACTCACCAAGTAGCCATGTGCAACAAGAAATTGCATGCAGGAGTATGAACCATCCCTCCTCTCTGCCTTCCACAGAAACCAAGTGGGCTGCCAGTGGAGAAAAACCAGTAGAAAAATGCCAGCAGAGGAAAGGCAGCACAGAAAAGCAATGGGGTGCTGGAAGAACACAGCTAGGCCCCAGCAGGTTCTTTTTGCAGGCTTATTTACCACTGTTATGTTCTTGAAAAGGATGTCCCCAGACTGTTTCTTTTAAATTGTACATAAAAGATTTTGTGTGTGTTAATTTGCAAACTTCATTACTGAACTCTCTACTTTAAAATATCTCTACTGCTATGAAACTAAAAAACTAATCCCTACACAAACAACGTATTATTGAGTGCCACAAGTAACTAAGCACTTCACATACAAAATATAAGACAAGGGTTCATACCAAGTAGTAAATATACAGAGGCATATGTCTGCGGGGGGAAAGAAAAAAGATGATCCATGATCTGGAGACACAGGCTATTGATGGCATATAAACAACAAAACTATACTGCCATGTTGAATCACAGATTACATTTGAGACTTAGGAAAATAAGTGGGTTTCTCAGCTAAGTATCGTAATACTATATTTTACACACTCCTTAAAATTTTAATAAGAGTATAAATTAAATGCAAACAGCTTTTTTTAAAGTGGGGATGGCTTTATAAATAGTTGCTTTGCCAATAGGCTACAACAGGGATCTGCAACTGGAGGTTAATCTGCTGGACCACACCCCAGCCTCCCATCTGGTCCCTCACATCTCCTTCATTGGAGGGTTTTTAAGAGGTTGAATGTCCATCTGTCAGGGATTCTTTAGCTGTGATCCAGCATTGCAGGGGGTTAGGTCCCTTCCAACTCTACGATTCTATGATGCTGTGCATATCAGTTGCAAAGTTTGTGGTCCCATGTCTAATACTAAGAGAGTGAAGGTGAGAATGTAGGAGTTTCTGTACACTTGGGATATTCTATGTTTGTGAAAAACCACAATAGTTTTGCCTGGTTTTTTACTTCTTCTTTTTTTAAAAAAAGCTACAAAGAGGACTTAGTGGAGTAGTTCAAAGCTTGCATCCCTTCTTGCTGAAATAATTTTAACTCAGGCTTTGGGTTTATGGCTAAGAACACGAAAAAGCTGTACAAATAACAATATTAACCTTGCAGCAGTGAATACTCTTACCTTTACACTGCATTCCTTGGCGGAAGAGACCCTTGAGCAATCGTTTGCAGTACTGGCATATGGTGGGTCGAGTGTAAGAATGAACAGCAAAGGTATGTGGAACCTTCACCCTGCAGAGCACCATCTTTTCCATCCATATTGGACGCCCACTCCAGGAAGGAATCCTCTTACTGGGCTCTAGAAGGGGACGCTGAAAAGAAAAGCAGACATGCAGGACGTGAACTTGTGGCGCAGACCTAATTCTCCTGATATTTTCCCTAGGCTCCTATCATTCCTAGCTTCCCAATCCTTTCCGGGCCTCCTTTACCAACAAGACTATAGCAAACTAAAAGGCAACTGGTTGGCCACTGTGAGAACAGGATGCTGGACTAGGTGGGTCTTTGGTTTGATCCAGTAGAACTCTTCTTACGTTTCTACTTAAGACTGGAAAAAGTATCTAAGGAATCTAAATAACACAGAAGCCATCTATTACTACACCAACCTAGGTGCGAGCTGAAACCAAATTGTTGGCATTTACCAGTGATATTAAACAGCCCTCCTTAATACTTCAGAAGACATCTGCCATCACTTTTAATAAGCTCCATGCCTTGTTTTTGCTATGGCCACCAGCTGGTGTTTAATTCCTTAAAGTGAGTGAGATGAGGGTTCAAGTCAGACTGAGGGTCTGATCTAACCTGATCAAGCCCTTACTGGATTGCAGACAGGGGGGATTTTAATTAATTTAATACAACTGTAACATCTACACTCATGAATAGAGCCATCTACCTTTCAAGCAATAGGGCACTGCTGAACTATATATTCATCCTATTACATTCAGAATAGCAATAAATCAGGATATTAAATCCTACTTTTACCTAATATATATGTAATATTTCCATTGTTAACCTTTATCACCTAGTGTTAAGTGATTGATTTGGTCATAAACACACACACAACACACAAAAAAGGAAAACCATACTAAATTTGCTGTGCTTTGGAGGGGTAGAATAAGAAAGGGGAAGTTGTTAGTGATTATACCTTGCATCACACCCTTCAAATGATTTATGGCAACATGCACCATGCCCAAAATGGGATAATGTCATGTATTGGTAAGTGTACGGCTTATAGATTTAGCATCTTGTCACAATTACTTCACAAATCTGAACCATTAAACCATTTGTTCTTACATTCATTGATATCCTATCTCTCTTCCATCATGGAACCCAAGGTGGCATAAATTTTGTTCACAGGAAGTCACCCATCCAAGCACTGACCAGACACAGACCTACTGAGCTTCAGCAAGATGGTGTCCTCAGACTATACTTTATTATTTTATTATGCTTTTATATTTTTTATATATCAGTTTTGATATTTTGTAGAAGAGTGCTTTAGAAACTTAGCAACAAACTTTACAGGGGAAACCTCTGAAATTGAAAATCTACTCTAAGGCTATTTGAGCAGCTGAACCTCAGCACAAATTAAATCAGAACACAGATAAGGAGCTCCAGGAGCCCCACATATTTACGAAAGGAAGGTTTGGGGTTATGTGCCTTGACACATGACAGTAGCTTATGCAACTTGAATGGAATCCCACCTTAAGAGAGAGAAAAATCATCTAAATACCTCTTCTGTGACTGCGACTGTGTATTCAGTTTGCACTGATCTTGGGACTGAAAGTGCAGATCCTGGTAAAGACACATTAGATAAACGCCTCTTTCTTACACCACTGCAGTTGTTTGGGATCTTGAAGGCGCATCGCTTGTGGTAGTTTAATCCACACCCTAATAAAATTAGCATTAGGGAAGGGAGATAAACAACTTATTATGAATGATACCATTCATTTAAATAGAATTGACAGTAATAAATTAGGATCATATTTTCAGAAAAGACAGATCAAGCCAAAACATGGTGAATTTGACTCTCAATATAATTTTAATAATCTCCAAGCACAACGGAGTGGTGGTGTAATTATCAGCAGATCTGTGTAATGCATGGAATTTTTTTGGCCTGAATACTTGCTTTTCTGACCCTGCTTCACCCTAGCTAAAGCCTGAAAGCGGGGCCTGTTATGCAATACATGTTGCTGCTGATCTTCCTCAGCTCTCTTTCCCCTGGCAGACTATCTAAACAATGTACTCCTGGCTCAGCTGGAACCACAGGAGTTGAGTAAAAGCCAATAAGCATGAAGTGTCGTGTTACTAATACCTGGACAACAGCCTGTTGACAGGAGAACTGAGGAAGGTACTGCAGCCAACTGAACAAGGGCCACATGAAAAGGTATGCCCATTCAGAACTTTATTTGCGTGTTATAAAAAGCTGTGACAAGAAAAGGAAGCATTTCTCTAATCAACACGTCAGACCAAAACATTTGTACCAGCATGTTTGTCTGCAGCATTGGCATAATGCTACAGCTTCCAATGTTGCACTGACATTAGCTTTGCATACCCTAAACCTAATATGACAGCCCTAAAACCCTTAGGATTGGGTTGTTTATATCTCTGTAGCACTGTCAAACAGAAATTTTGCTTGCCACAGAAGAAAGCCATTATCGGGGAGGATGTGGTTGCTGACTTGGTAAGACTTTTAGAAAAACAAATTCAAATAATAACATGTCTTGCTCTTTGAGTTACACCTACTATGTTTTATTTTTAAATATGACTGAAGTACAATACACAAAATCACTGAAAGTGTGTATTGTCATGGACAATAGATACATGGACATAGATACATGTCATACTTAAGATGCACTTACTGACAAACTTACCTTCACATTTCAACCCTTGTCGTACCAAGCCCCAAAGCATCTCTCCGCAATAGTCACAAAAAGTGGGAGCCTTGTAAGAATGCACATATAGCATATGAGGACGGATCTGGAAATCTTCGACTGTAGCCAATGCTTTTAAGAAATACATTATAAAACAGGAGTGAGTCCCACTTGATTACAGCAATATTTATAGGTATGATTGACTGGAATGATTTTTTAAAATAATGGTAGCCTCAGCAAACTGCCTTTGGTAGAAACTGATGACTATGCTCAACTCCTACAAAGCATGCATTGTAAGACATACAACTATATACATTTTTTAAAAAAAACAAAAAACAAACCTGTTTTTTTAATAAAGGTTGTATGAAGGACTTTCTACACTATTTAGAACACAGTGATTGCTATTGTAGATCAAGTAACTGACAATTTACTAATTCCAAAAAATTCAGAAGATAATTAAGATTATCCAATTGTTACACACAAATTCAACCATTTTCATCTGTAGAAGCTGGTTCAGTAAGGTGTCATTTCATCTACTTTATTCCAAGTAGCCTTTAATATTTATAAAGCAGTCCACAAATTTCAACCATTTTGAAGCAATGGTAATATCATGGCTTTATGTAACAACAAGGGAACCACATTGAAAACCTATTTACCAGAGAGAACAACCTCAACGAGGTCACCTTCACGTATTTCTTCAGCTGATGTAATCCGCTGTAAAATATTTTCTGAGTTCAGGTCATGGCGGAACAGGAGAATTTTGTCATACATGCCAAAAAAACCACACTCTGGGAACTGCAACAACAAAAAAGCAGACTCCAAATTACAGCATGTCATAATTTGCTCATCTCAAACTGAGACAAATCTCCAACTATTGCCACTACAGAAATCCTGAATGCATGCATTCTCCTTAATAACTTCTGAAAAATAGATGTGTTGATGAAGATAAGATGAAAGTTAAAAGGTTTGCAACAGAGGCTACCTAATGTTGAATGATATAAAGTTTTGTGCTATTGTCTCATTGGCCTTGATAGAGTAGTTGGTGATGAACTACAACATACAAAAACAGCTATCCATAAAAAAAATATACTTGCCTTGCTAATACTGTAAGATTTTAAAGCAATGAGGTGAAATGTGTTTTTTCAATCTCAAACATACTCAAATCTAATTACAGGTTAGATGGGCCACACAACCATGTGCAATATACGTAATGAAACCATAGAATAAACATGCATAATATCTCCTCTTCAGATAGAAGACGTAGCAAGTAAAACTTGGCGCATGCTACTATTGGTATGTGAACCAGGCAGAAGAAATACTGACTAGAGGATTCAGATAGATTTCTCTCCCTCCCCATTTCTTATTTATATAGGGAAACAGCCAGAAGCCAGCTAAGCGTGTATGATTAAATGTTCCAATGTTCAGATCCATTCTATAAGGTGCATGAACTCCAGAGAAGGTCGGAACCTTTCTATGTTACAAAATGTACACTTTCCTGACAACTTTCTGAACAAACTGTAAAATTAGTTTTATTTACTTAAGGAACTTTCTTCCCACTCTTCTGCCAAAGATGACTGCCAGAGTGGCTTACAAATGGCACTGATAACAATCCCTGCCCTCAAATTTACAATCTAAGATACGTAATAAAATAGGAAAGTGACTGGAATGGGGGGGGGAGAGGAAACTTCTTACTTACAGAGGAACGACCAGCTAGGAAAAACTTGAGGAGAGGAGCCCCAAAACAGCCTTTCAGCCTGATGGAATAGCTGCTGTTTCTGATAAAGAAACTATAGGCAAGATGTTTTTGCATCATTTCTTCAAAGTGTCAACCAGATTTGATGAATGAATATTGTGTTTCACATTGCAACCTATTCTAGAGTAGGGTGGTCCCTTGAGACTTTTTGGTGGTCCTCAGCAACATTTGGCACACACACTAGCCCTCACACTGCCTTCCCAAAGCCAGGTAAGCAAGATGCTGAGCTGTGGGAAGCACGGATGAGGGCTCAGACAGGGTCTTAAGAGTGCTCCCACCTCCATCACAAAGCCTAATTGGTGCTTTCCCAGCTTTGGGGAGGAAGAAGAAGGGCTCTAGGACCCTGCCAGTGTCTTCTGCCTCCTTCCCAAAGCCCTGAACCTCGCTTAGCCAGCATTAGGAAGCGCAAGGGCGGGTGTGTGTGTGTCAACTTTTGGCCTTGCTTCCCCTATGTGCAACAAGGCAGTGTGCAGCCCATGGGTTCCATGTTGTACTACCTTTGCAGCCCACTTGCTATGAAAAGCTCAACCACCCTGTTCTAGAGGCTCCTCCCTTCAGTATGAGGGATGGGATCATTTCCATTTGATGGGGAGTGAGATAGGACTACATTTCTCACCTCACCAGAATGTCCCCGTTATCACCACATCCTTGGTTGCTACCTAATTCACAGTCTATTTACACTAACAAGAGTATTTAGGTTCTATGGTTACAAAATTGTTTCCAACCAATACTTTTATCAATAAATCAGTGTATCATCAAAGGTCAGCAACAAATGGAAAACGTGGATTTCAATCCCCATGAAAGCTTATTGTTCAAGAGAAGGAGAACATGCCAATATCAGTGAGAGACTTTTGAATAGTCAGGATGTAAGGAATTTTAGTGGCAGAAAAAGCCAAGCTTCATGATGGTTCCTAAGCAGAGAACTCCTGAAGTTGGTGGGAGATGAAGAGAATTCCAGTTATTTATCCCCAGCCCCACCAGAGGAAGTTTCCTCCAGCCCCACAATAAGGTAGACCTGGAGAAATAGGCCTTTTCTCCTCCCTAAACTACTTTTGGAGATGGGCTGTGTCCCAGCACGTCCTATAAATGCTTGGATGTGTGCTGCCCAAAGGCCTTGTCGCTTTTGACAAAGAGAAACACTACAAGGTGGAACAGTTTGTCGCAAATTTGTTCACTAGCTTAAGCTGGTGAGCCTTCTATTGTCCTTGAGGAGGTTAGGAAAACCCAGCATTAATGAGCAATTAATGAGCAATTATTTACTGATTAGAATCTCCCTGCCTGAATTACACCTACTTTTCTAAACCAAATGACTAATCACAAATCTCCTGCTCATGGAAAGTGTTTCTGCTTCATTTTTGCAATCCACCTTTTCCCTCAGCCCAGCCAGAATCCTTAAGAGAAACTTTACAGGGGTGGGAAAGTCACATTCCATCAACACCCTTCAGCTGGCATTCCTCTGAATCGAAGCCATTGGGTTCAGGTAAACACAACTCAAATTAAAATTACACAGAAATATTATTTCTATGAAGCAGCCATAACTTTCACTTCCCATTTTGGAACAAACTATCTAATCTGTACAATTAAAATGTTGCAACTATTAAGTTTTATTTGTATTAATATTTTTTTCTGCTTCAGATGATCAAGAACTGGAAAACTGGCAGAAGATATTGGACAGGATTGAGGAAGGCTCTTACTAAACAGGCCCCAATGCACAAGGATGGAGTTACAGTCCCAAGTTTGTTAGTATACTATGAAGCCACACAGTTATTATGTTGGCTATGTTCAGAGACATCAGAAAATACTGAAAAACACATGGTACCAATTAAAACAACTCTGCATTGCTATCTTATTAGAAGTGCTCCCTTGGATCTCTAAGAATGAAACAGATTACCAAGAAGAGTTGAGATTAATTGTACAACAATTTATGAAAACATGGGGTACATATAAAAAAAATAACACCCAAGGATGTATCGTTTCCGAGCACAATTCAAAGTGTTGGTGCTGACCTTTAAAGCCCTAAACGGCCTTGGTCCAGTATATCTGAAGGAGCGTCTCCACCCCCATCATTCTACCCGGACACTGAGGCAGTTCCCTCACTGCGAGAAGCCAAGTTACAAGGAACCAGGCAGAGGGCCTTCTCGGTAGTGGCGCCTTCCCTGTGGAACACCCTCCCACCAGATGTCAAAGAGAACAACAACTACCAGGCTTTTAGAAGACATCTGAAGGCAGCCCTGTTTCGGGAAGCTTTTAATGTTTGATGTATTATAGTATTTTAATATTTTGTTGGAAGCCGCCCAGAGTGGCTGGGGAAGCCCAGCCAGATGGGCGGGGTATAAATAATAAATTATTATTATTATTATTATTATTATTATTATTATTATTATTATCCATTAGCCCCTGTGGTAAGATGTGAAAAGTTTTGTCTGAGAGGTCAGTTTTATGCTTTGCACAATTGAGAAGTGAATAAAGTGTCAGCATTTGGTGAACTGGCAGTAGATGGGGAGACATAATCTGGACAGAAGCTTGCTCAAACTCAGAGAGACAGCTTCATTTCCCTCCTCCCCACCTACCCCCCCAAACCCCATAATTTTGCTGTTTTCAAATGAATAGTTAAGACCTTCCTATACACTTAGGAAGTAACAGCTCAATAAGTTTGACATATGTGGTGAATGTAAGGATCTCTACATTGTACATCCTAACTAGCAGTATGAAGGGGAAAGGTAGGTAAAAGTTAAAGGAGCTGTAGAAAAGAGATCTGAGAATTACAATATAAGAACCAAAATGAAACAATTCTTCATTCTCTTAGGCTACCAGCTTGAAGTCTCTCTGCCCAGGATGCAATATAGAAGTAGAAGAAGAGTTTGGATTTGATATTGCGCTTTATCACTACCCTAAAGAGTCTCAAAGTGCTAACAATCTCCTTTTCCCTTCCTCCCCCACAACAAACACTCTGTGAGGTGAGTGAGGCTGAGAGAAGTGTGACTAGCCCAAGATCACCCAGCAGCTGCATGTGGAGGAGCGGGGACACGAACCCAGTTCACCAGATTACAAGTCCACCGCTCTTAACCACTACAATACAGTGGTGCCTCGCAAGACGAAATTAATCCGTTCCGCGAGTCTCTTCATCTTGCGGTTTTTTCGTCTTGCGAAGCATGGCTATTAGCGGCTTAGCGGCTATTAGCGGCTTAGCGGCTATTAACGGCTTAGCGGCTTAGCGGCTATTAACGGCTTACCGGCTTTAAGAAAAAGGAAACAAACTCGCAAGAACTCGCAAGACGTTTCGTCTTGCGAAGCAAGCCCATAGGGAAATTCGTCTTGCGGAACGACTCAATAAACGGAAAACTCTTTCGTCGTGCGCGTTTTTCGTCTTGCGAGGCATTCGTCTTGCGAGGTACCACTGTATAAATGATTGTTATGCTGGTGCTCAACACCAGGCAGGCATAATGGGATGTTCTCAGTTCCATCATCATCATCATCATCAATTTATTACTTGCCTTCTAAACAACCATTTCACGGTAATTTACAAATAACATAATGAAAAAGTTAAAAACACAAAAACTTCAAAACAAGACTAAAACTCGATCAAAGTAGTCACTCATGGTAAAGGACCATTTAACAAGATGGAATAGCCATTCAGAACAAAAATGTCTTCAATTGTTTCCAGAAAGTGCAAGTAGTGGGTGCCCGTTGTATTTCAACAAGAATACTATTCCACAGACTAGGAGCATCCAAAATAAAAAAATCCTGCTCTGAGTTGCTGCTTCTGTTTTACAAGTTAGACATGCATAGTCCCACCCATACAGAGCTTCTTCACATGTGGGAGGAATGTCAGGTGACCCAACATTATTGGAAGCAAATATAATTTCACATAGGATATTAAAACCTTCCAAGGATGTTATTCACTATAATAGAAGAAACAATACCTAATATTTCTATTGACTGCTAGTGAAAATGTTTGGGCCCAATTTCCTTCCATTCAAGTACAGGTAGCAAAATGTATTAATTTGGCAGAAATTGGTAAATTAACAGATGGAATTTAGAGAAGAACTGGGTCCCAGCTAACAATTAATCCAGCTTGACAAATGGCTCTGGTTTATTTCTTACTGCAGTTTTCATTGTGGATATAAGGTTTGAATGATTTTTTAAAAAACTTGTGCATTTTTTGTATAACAGTTCATTTCCTTCTTTTTAAAAAATGGCACCCAAGCATGACACAGCTGCAACCATGTTTTCATCCAACAGGCTGGTCAACTCAAATTCCAGCTTCTTGGCAGAGTTCATAAAACCAGGATCTTCTCTCATGTATACTTCTCTTCCCACTGCCCTAACTAGTTCCTCTTCTCAGAATGGTTGCCTGTATATACAACTCAATAACCAGTACTTTCCTATGAATCATGTTGCACCATCCATTAATATTCACATAGCTGCCCAATCTGTGTTGAACAGAAAGAGTTCATATTTCTATGTCACCTTTCTTTGCCCACAGCAAAGGATACAAACCTTTGCCCAGGACTTTGCTTTTCAACTCACAGGGCAACTGAGGATAAATGGAATATTTCCTGGGTTTGGCTAACTGAACTCTGATGTCTCCATCTTTTACTCATCTATTTGCAAATTATGGAGAAGTATTCCTGAAATTTTACCACTTGACTTCTGGTTCTTGGTTGCTGTATATTTCGGGGTTTGAATGAGATCACTATTTATTTATTTAGGTAAGGAAAAGAAGAGTTACCTCATCTGCACTTTCTTTGGCCTTAACAAGTATGCATATTTTGGCTAAGAATATGCTTTACTCTCACACCAGCTTACCACAGCTGCCTATAAGCAGAACTAGGAAAAAGGAGTTAGAAAAACAACACATATTGCTAATAGTTACCGTAAATAGGACATTCACCAGGCAATGTGAAATGCAACTGCTGTAAATAATCAACAACTAGTTCCTCATGGTATCTTCCAACTTTGAGGTCTTCTTCCCCTAATACATATTTTATGCAGATCACCAGGACAATATTTAATGTCTTAGAAAAGTCTGTTTTCTCTTGTGTTCAATATTAAAATATTTGACTTTTGCAAGACTGGAAGTTTGCATACATGCAAATGGAAAACGAAGGAAAACCACTATTAACACTTAGCAGATCCCCCAGTTACATGTCAGTTATTTTTTGCATATGTACAAACACTAAATGTGGCTTCAAGAAACTTCACTGCACTGTTGAAGACATGGTCCTCTTGCAGAGCTAAACTCATTGTGGCAGAAACTGTCTGGCCACAATGCACAAAATACTGTGAACTAGGGGAAGTGGGAAAGAAAAGGGGAGAAATGGTAAAAGAGTAACCTAAAAAGTGTGGGAAGGAAAAAGGCAGAAAGTGAAGGGCAAGATGTAAAATTCTGTGGGCAGGGAAGGTGTACAGAATGCTGTGCAGAAGGCAGTTCCTAGTGTAATATTTGTAGTCCCTTACATTTGTTGCTTTATCTCCTCCTCATCAGCTCATAAAAGAACTGATGCAAAGATATCTGTAGTGAATTCTACAACAGTAAACAAATGTGTATGGCAACTCTTGTGCAAATTCAACATCAATTTGCTTTCTTCTTCAGCATGCAATGTCATGTTCTCTGGTATCAACCCCGCACTAACTCAGAGGTATCACCTAGGGAGTCATCACCCCTCACTACAGAACTATCAAGACCAGACTCTTCAGACTCAGAAGATGACCTGCCCTGCACAATACAGTCCTCACAACTCCCATGCTGTAGGAGCCAGCAGCTGTAAAATCAGACAATATTCTTTTAAAATATAGGCAGCTCTTCAAAGGAGTCAGGATTAATAGCCAATCCAGACCAGCCACTGTTCACAAGGGCTCCACATGCTGCCAAGATAGCAGCTCCCCTTGGGTGAGTTTCAGTCAGTACCTGCCACAGTGACCTGTCCAGGGTCCTGACACACCATACCTTCCCTCCTCTTGCCAATTGCGATCTGGCATAGCCTCGACTTGACCAGGGGTAGGCAACCTAAGGCCCGGGGGCTGGATGCAGCCCAATCGCCTTCTCAATCCGGCCCATGGAAGGTCCAGGAATCAGTGTGTTTTTACATGAGTAGAATGTGTCCTTTAATTTAAAATGCATCTCTGGGTTATTTGTGGGGCATAGGAATTCATTCAATTCCCCCACCAAAATATAGTCCAGCCCACCACATGGTCTGAGGGAAGGTGGACCAGCCCATGGCTGAAAAGGGTTGCTGACCCCTGGACTTGGCCATCAGACTTGCTACTGTTTTTCTGGACATTGCTGTGTCATTTTCTATACGTGCTACTTCTTCCGTCAGGGCTTCCCAGGGCCAAGCTGGGACACAGCAGTCAACTTAAGGACATAAGACAAGAGTTCTACTAGATCAAATCAAAAGGCCCATCTTGTCCAGCATTCTGTTCTCACGTTGACAAAGCCACTATGAGAAGCTTGTAAGCAGGACATGAGCACAATCGAGTCTCCCTGCTTGTGATTTTCAGCAACTGGCATTCAGAGACATACTGCCCCCAACATTAAATTCTCATTAAATTTGTCTTAACTCTTTTAATGCCATCCATGTTAATGGTCATCACCACATATTAATAATAATAATAATATAATAATTTTTTATTCATACCCTGCCCTTCCCGGTTTAAAAACTGGGCTCAGGGCGGCTAACAACAAATACAAAACATTGATCAAAATGCAACTTAAAAACAGCAAATTCCACAGATTACTCATGCACTGTGTGAAGAAGCCAGTGTGGTGTAGTGGTTAAGAGTGGTAGTCTCGTAATCTGGGGAACCGGGTTTGCGTCTACGCTCCTCCACATGCAGCTGCTGGGTGACCTTGGGCCAGTCACACTTCTCTGAAGTCTCTCAGCCCCACTCACCTCACAGAGTGTTTGTTGTGGGGGAGGAAGGGAAAGGAGAATGTTAGCCGCTTTGAGACTCCTTAAAGGGAGTGAAAGGCGGGATATCAAATCCAAACTCTTCTTCTTCTTCTTCTTCTTCTTCTTCTTCTTCTTCTTCTTCTTCTTTTGTCTGTCTTTAATCTTCCAATATTTAGATGGATCTGGTTCTCTATCAACTTTCTCTGAATAATATTATACAATTTTATCATGTCCCCACCTTGTGACCTTTCCACATAGCCCCATAATTATTTTGGCTGGCCTTTTCTGAACCATTTCCAGCTCTACAATATCCTTTTTTGAGGTGTGGTAGCCAGAACTGTTAACAGTATACCAAGGGCAGTCACACAACAGATTTTAACAATGGCATTATGATATTGGAAGTTTTATTTTTTTAACCATTTTCTTAATGTAATATTTGATAAGTAGTTCAGCCAGCAATCCCAGCCCCATCACTGAAAGGCACCCAAGTAGGATGTATCACAACACTGGGACATTTAGTATCTCAAAAGTGAGATATTCAGTTCAAAACTTAACCCAATACAGCTAGATGTACACATACTATATTTAAAAACTTAGTTCTCTCAGAAGTTCAGAAGTTAACATAGAGGTTAGAAATCACAGTCTGATTAAATTGAAATTCTACTATTTTACACACACACTATCACCAATCTAAGCACCATCACTTCAGTGAGCAACCACTGAGTGCAGGAAATCAAAATATATTTTGTATCATGTCCTCTTTGCCACCAAATATTGTTCAAACAAAGATCACATAAGAACACACTGTGAGGGGCAGTGTTTGCTGCTGAAACATATATACTGGTAGCTACCACACATATTCCACAGGAAATATATATAATAGCCCAATGGCCAGGGTGGGTAAAATTGCCTCATACAACTGTCTCTGCTTAAAAGCAGGACAATGAGCAAATGACAAGGTGAGGTTTTGCTTCAAAGTTGCACAATACACTAATGACCAACTCTGGGTCATCAGAAACTGAACAGCAAAACACTAATTTTCTTTTCGTGCAAAAATATGATACTATTTTCATAAGTTCCAAACTCCTAAAAGTCTATGTACCAATGTTCTTCCACACCCCTCCTTAACAGGAAAACAAAAGTACAGTCCAAAATAAGCTACATGTTAAGTAAAACAAGCCAATCTCTCTCTGTTCACAAGCCCATCCCAGTTAAATAATTTCATAATCAGTTTTTTTAATGCTGGTGCATTAGGTACAATGAATTTCACTTCAATACATACAGATGAAAACCCTGAAAGCTGAATCATTTGTACAAAATAAGAAAGCCCCTCTGGAATAAGCCAAATCAAAGAGTATTAATTCCATACACCATTCATAACAGGGGCAAAGGGTTAGATTCATTCTCCTCCACACCACGTTCCCAATCTGGATCAGCTTCACCTGTTTTTTAGTAAAGGAAAGCAAGCATCCAAGAGCCAGCCATATGTTTAATGCAATGTCTAATTTGGTCCTAAGCCAGATCCATGCCAAAGCAGCAGTGTTGATTGCATGAAGTGCCTCCTGTAGAAAGCCTGACCACTTTCCCTTGCAGAGTAAATAAACCTGCTAGTCCGCCTAAGTGGAAGAGTTTCAGAAATAAGTGGCCTCCTGCCAAAGACCTCGGCTTAGGAAAGAGGGTAGCACTTGTCCATAGCTGATGCTCATTGAGCGGCTCTTTTCACAACCTAGGGCAATAGTACATGAGCAGTTCCCAATGTTGGACTGCACTGAATGCACGAAGATTAACAAGTTACAGTAAACCTAAGAAGGGAACATAATTCCTATAACATATAAGAAGCTGAAAGATCTCTAGAGCATCATAAAATATTACCTGCCTAAGGGTTATATCTAGGGATGGACAGAGTCATCCATCTCCAGTCCATGTCAGTTTTGTAGGTATTTATTCCCAAATCCTTTCTGCCCTATTTCTCTATAATCTACAAAAAATGCACATAAAAAGTCTTTAAAATCATAATTTGGAAGGTATTCTATCCCAGTGTAACATTTTATCCCAAAATATGAATTTTGGTTAGTTTTCTAAGCAGAGAACTGCATTGCAAAATTTGGAGAATAACTGCATTCCAATTTGCACATTAGCCCAAGAGGTCAGTTCACTTTGAAATGCAGATCAAACAATCCTTAGTTATATCTGTTATTTTTCATGTTACATGCCTCCCAAGCATACCAGCAATAGCCTGTGCAGTATTCATTTCATGCAGTATGCAATTTTCCACAATTTTATACAGACACTGTATAAAGGGGATTAGCCTTACTCTCCGTGAACATGCCTATCAGTGGCTACTGGTCATGACTCCAGGATAGAAGCAGCACACATCTGAATAACAGCTGCTGGACAACAAAGAAATAGCCTTTGCTCGCTGAGGTGAGAAGCCTGTATGTGCTGAGAGTGCAGAATGGGTTCACATAACTGAAAGTTGATTCATATTTTTCCCATATTTCCCCCCTATGTTTAAAAAACTAGAACACCTTTTCCCAATATCTAGTTTTCTACATGCAGTCCATTTTTTTGCAGGGAGCAGAATTCAATTATGTGATACCTATAATGTCAAGCAGTGCAGTTCAGGAATGGTTTTACCACCTCTGTGACAACTAGGTCAAGTTCACTTTGTGATCTCAGCTCTTCAGCTGAAACTGCACTCTCTGCTTTCACAATAGATTCTGTTTGTATTTCCTCCTATCCAGTACCGTCTCTCCCGCCTCCAGTCTCTGGAATGCATCAGCCAGAGCTCTACTCTTTGTTCACCAGCTGTAATTCTCGCTGTAATAGCCCACAGGTGTTTCCTCAGAGCAAGAAGCTGGAGAATTAGCTTTTTAACTGGACTTTCAACTGAAGCAGTAGAGCAGGTAGCTATGCTCCTTTCTGCTGGGGGCTGGACAAGATGCCCCTCTAGGTCTCTTCCAACTACAGTGCTATGGATTCTACAGGAGTCTTGGGGAGAAAGCATCTCCCCAAGTAAACTACAAATAAGGAGCCAATGTAGGCAAGCACAGGATCCCCAAAATCTCTAGTTTTAAAAATTCCCGCACCTTCTCAGTTAGGGAGTCACGTCAAAAAATGATAGTGTTATTAATTATTAAATGAGACAGGTCTGCTTTTTATTTTGAAGTAGGCATTTCAGCCAAAAAGTACAGTGGTACCTTGGGTTACAGACACTTCGGGTTACAGATGCTTCAGGTTACAGACTCCGCTAACCCAGAAATAGTACCTCAGGTTAAGAACTTTGCTTCAGGATGAGAACAGAAATCGTGCGGCGGTGGTGCGGCAGCAGCGGGAGGTCCCATTAGCTAAAGTGGTGCTTCAGGTTAAGAACAGTTTCAGGTTAAGAACGGACCTCCAGAACGAAATAAATTCTTAACTTGAGGTACCACTGTATATGGAAGTTGAGGATGACTCCAGTGTCTAGGGAGGAGTCCAGGAGGAATTTATGCCATCAGATATGGCAGAAAAGCTTCCAGGTGAGGTCACAGATCCTTTTTAAAGACACAAGCACACTAGCAATGCAATCTTACACTTGTCTGCTGAGAAGTAAGTCCCATTGAGTTCAATGGGGGAAACTTCCAGTTAAGTGTGAATTAAGACTGCAACCTAAAGTTCTGAGAATAAATGATAGCTACCCCAACCAATTACCTACAACTCCATTTCAGCCCATTTTGTTGCAAGGTATTATGTTATCTTGAAAACCATATACCAGTATTCTGGCTTAGCTGGTTTATAGACAATGAAGCACATTTCTTAAAAGTGTTGTTTTATAAATACAACAAGTACCTTATAATATCATTTTTATATAGAAAGCCTTGCCAAAATTTATACTGGTGAAGCATTAATGAGTGTCACATAAAAACTGAAATTAGACTTGTCTGTGCTCTTGTGATCTATGAATTTAGTAAGCAATGCCTTCTACATTAGAACATTCTATATAAAAATCTATAAATAGTCCATTTCCTTTCTATACCTCATTTCTATACCTTCCTTATATCAGTTTATTTATTTGCTCTAACAATTTATTCTATCAGGAACCACTTGCCAAGTAAACTACAAATAAGGAGCCAATGTAGGCAAGCACAGGATCCCAAAAATCTCCTAACTTGAAATAAGGTGGAAGCAATTGTTTTATTGGATAAAATATATAAACAACCATTATTCTCATAACTTGCATTCATACATGCTACTGAGTTTCTTTTTGCTTCCTGAAGGTATACTACCTCAGACTCTCAAATTCTGAAGTACATTACAGTCCATGCCATTATTGAACCAACTATAAGACGCTTCCCAGACATCCCCATTTAGTTCTGTAGGTTTGTACAGTATATGCTATACACAGTTTGAGAGTGGATGCTGCCATGAAACCACACTCACCACAATTTGTTCAAAACTACAGTCTTCAGGGGAAACAAATTCTGCATGTTTGATTGATCACAGCAGCTAAATCAATAAGAGGAATGTGCTTTTTGCATTAAAAAAATAAAATCAGCAGTTGTAGTACGAAAAGTATTGAATGACAAATCACTGCAGGTTAAGTTAAATGCCTAATTCAACTTTAAAAAGGAAATGATTCTTGCTTAAAATGCAAGCTCAAAACAAGCATGGCACTTCTGCTAATTTATACTATGCTTTTAAAATTATTTCCCAACTATATACATTTAAAATCAGCTTTGTCTGCTTATGATTTTGGCAAAAAATATTTTAATTATAAGTATCTTGCAATTTAGATAGATATAAATACACACACAAATTGCTGAATGCTTGTTTAAGGGGGAAACAACATTCATGAAATGAGATGAAAAAGAGATAGGTCATGTCTGAAATGTATTCTTTGCAGATGGCACAGAAGACATTATGATCAAAAAGATAGACAACAATGGAAGGCAGCTTCAAAGACACAGCTAAATGGATAGGGAAGTTATACTCAGACATAAGCAGAAACAGCACACAGAAACAACTTTGATGCAGTGAGATAGATTTTAAAAAGACTGATGCCTCTGTAGGAGGAGAGAAAGCACTTTTAAAGTATCTGAAAACATTGCATTTAAAGGAAATCTGAGAGGATGAGGCAATCATAAAGACAGCTGTTGTCATATTGGTTCCAGAAAATACAAGATACCAAAAATGTACTTCTTCTGTTGCCCCATTTAAATAACTGAATTAAAATATGTTTCCCACTGATACTTCTTGATATATTTCCTAAATAATGGTACAAATCTAACCACTAAATTGTGGTTCGTTTACAACTAGAGTATTATTTCATTTTTACAACCAGGCCCTGAATTTGGTTTATCTCATTGAATACATTTTGCATGCTTTCTTCTTTTACCTACAAAGGGAATGTCTCTTAAATATTCCCATATGCAGTCTGCCAGCAAGAGCCTATGACATTTTGCACTATTAACAGAGCAATCCTATCAATGGAACCTATTGCAGCTTAAGTATGAGGACATAAGAACCTTTTCAGTGGTCAATTTTGTCTTTTCTTCCTTCCACTGTTGCTCTTTTCTGCTTTACTCTGCCTTGGTCCAGCCCTACTCTCACAAAAGAAGCAAGTATTAAACAAAGATGAAGAGACCATGATTAATAGAAGAAAGCAAAGTCTGACAGCTTCTGGGCAGACTAGGAGTTTTGTTTTCAGCAGGTAAAAATGTAATGCCTGTGTCTGGTTGTTGTTGCTGACATATGTCTCAAGAGACAATGGAGTGTGCTTCCGGGGGTGAAGTCAAATCACTATGTTGGAAGCACCGAAGTGACCTTCTCAGGACGCAAGCCTGGTTAGTGTATATGGAGGTCCTGGGCAGCCCAGACAACAAGACCCCGCTCTCAACCTTGCTGGTATGGTTCAAATAAAAGCAGAACAATACATTTGGCCAGAGGATGCCAGAAGGAGGCGAACAAATCATATGGACTCCGGATTTGTGCAGAGTTTACTCCTTAGCCTTTTTTTCTCCTGAAGACGTCCTGCAAGGCAGTGGAAGTTTAGGATCAAAATTTTACTTCTCCTAGATGGGCTACCTTCCAAGGTTGATGAGCCCCATCTGTATTTTGTAGGTAGAGTGTAAATATTTATATCTGATAAATCAAACTGATTCACCATTTACATAGGAAAGCTTCCTTTAAATCAAAAGGGTAGTTCACATGTGATGCTAAAGCATACATGGACAAGTCTGGGCTTGTATGCTCATCCCTAACCCAGGAGCAGGAATTCTCTCAAATTTACTTTCCATTTCAAAGAATCTTACCTTAGCAATACAAATGACCCAAGAATTCTAGTTTAAAACAAAGTTTAGTTAAAACAAGCCAAGTTCATAAACCATGGTTTAAAGCTGACTTGTTTAACAATTTTTAAACCAGGATTACTAGCTCTTATGTAAGGCTAAGCCAAAATTCTTTAAAACAGAAAGAAAACTCAGCAGAAATTCTCTTCTTGGACATGTGGAAAGAGAAGAGGGATGAATATACAAGCCCAATATGATAGAGATGTTTGTGTGGCAGATGCTCACATTCAGGGGAAAACAGCATGGAATGGGTAAGGAAGCCATTCCTGTTAATAATGATCAAATACACTTCCCTACCAGAAGAAGTTAGAATGTGAAAAAGTATACAATTCCCCATCTTTTAGAACTAAACTTTTAGTTCACACAGAATGCATCTGTTCACCACATGATAGCACACATTGGAAGGGTAAAATGAAGTTCTGAACTGATCATCCTTTATGGCCATCAAGTTTAAAACCAAATAAAATGCATTTCTATATTTCACATATGCACACCAAGAGCAGGAGAGAGAGGGGGGGAGGGGGGACTGACTCAGAAGATTAGTCTAAGATTAAGGTGAGAGAAAAATCAAAATTAGGAAGAGTCACATAGCACAGCAGCAGAAAAGAAGCTTACCGGTCTTAAAGACAGCATAATGAGAAATTGTTAATGGTTATAGAAATAAGTTTATTAGAAGCAGGTTAACTTTTTGAGAAAGTCAATTAAGGATAAATAGCAGAAGCCAAAAAGCTGCTCTAACAATGCAGGGATGAAGCTGAATCATGAGGGAGAGGCTGGCTAGAAACCAGAAGAATGCAAAATCAGATGAGTGCTGGCAGTTCAAAGAAATTAGAGCACATATAAGATTGGGCAAAAGAGCAGATAATGGAGAAAACCACTTTAAGGGATGCCAGAAACAGAAATGAGAAGATGAGCCATTAAAGGAAACACTGTAGGAGCCATTAGTAAAGATAAGAGAAAAGCCAGAATGCAATGAAAAATGGAAGGCAAATCAGGGAAAGATGAGTAATATAAAACGCTACAGAAATTCTTAGGAAAAACAAATAATACTTCTAATCTAACTTCATGATAATAACAATTATGGATTGGGAGGGTGGGATGGAGAATGAATGGCCAGCTAGCAGATAAAGGCTGACATCCAACAGTTCCCAAGTTTGCACGGAACACTAAGCCAAACCATAGCTTAGTGTCAGTGTGTGGGCTTCCAGAAAGGAGATTGTGGCCACTTTGCTCCTTCTCTGAACCTACTGGCAGAAGTGTAGTTTAGCTTAGCATACTGTCTGAACCCCAGTTTGTCTCAGTCCAGACAAACCATGAGCTGGAACCATGGTTTGTTTCTGGTTTACAGCTTGTGGTTGAACTGAGGAGATGGAACATGAGTCCAGGGTCAGACAATTTCCTAAGGCAGTGGTTTCCAACCAGTGTGCCATGGCATCCTGGGGTGCCTCGAATGATAGTCAGGGGTGCCATGGGCAACACTGGCCTCTGTCCCTTTTTCCTTCCCTCCATCCTCTGATCCCCTCTTGCATCTCTGCCTCCCAAAGGCTTGCACAGCTGTTCGTTGCAGCAGCCCTGGCTACAAGCTCCCCAGGTGAATGGTGCCTCTGGGGCTGGCCAGGGGGTACTTCCCAGGCCCTTGTGGGGCAGTGTGAAGAGGCACCTCTCTTTGGGGCAGGGGAGCAGCTCAGAGACCAGGGTGGCAGCTACAGCTGCCCAGAGGACTCCTAAGGAGTGGGAGAAGAGAGGAGGCTGAGGGAACACTCAAAGGATGGTGTTCGAAAAGGAATGAGAGGCTGCCAGCTCTGCAGGCAAGGGGTGACATAGCTGGGCTCCTGAGCCCCACAGGGATGCCACAGAAAGAATGTAGTTAGTCAAGGGAGCCATGGACCCCAAAAGGTTGAAAACCTCTGCCCCTAAGACAAAGCATGACATAGTTCACAGCACCAGAACTAGAACAAGGGTTGAAAAATCCTTCAAAACAGATTTGATGGGCTGCAGGGGGGAGAGAGGAAGGAGAAGTCCAGTTGCACCAGTCTGCTCACATGACACTCAACACCCAAAATGTTCACACACACATTTTTTAAGCCTCCCGTTCTGAAATACCAGATTGCTATCAGGAAAACCCCATTGACTACTACAGTAACAAACAACAAGGGATTATTAATCACCCTGCACAATTAGGGTATAGTTAAAACTAGTGCAAACTGGAACCTTCCTAATCTACATCTATAGCTTTCACCTTTCACAGATCAAAGACACAGTTGGGGAGGGACCTTAGTCGTAAAGAACAAGTTTTGCATCTGAAAAGTCCCAAGTTCTGCCCTGGCATCTCCAGGTAGGATAAGGAAAGATTCTGCAGAGTTTCAAGATGAGAGTCACAGCCTGCAAGTGTATGTAGACCATAGTGAGAAATAGATAGCAAAATGGTCTCACTTAGTATACAACAGCTTCCAACGTTCCAGAGAAACATTCATTCCATTTTATTTTGGTTACTCTACTTCCAAGGTAGCCAGCATGCAGCCCCCTAGAAGCTGGACTCCAATCTCCCAACAGCCCTATCTAGTAAGGCTAATGGTCAATTATGGGAGATGTAGTCCAACTACAGCTGTATGGCAACATGTTAGCTACTCCTGCGGCTACTTTATTCTGAGTGTATTTGAATTCAACAAACATTTATGTATTACATTGTTTTCCTGTGCCACATTGATACTTCCTTTTCTCAAAGGTAGAGAAACCTGTAGGAAGCTCTGGTGAGTTACCACAGAGAACATTGGAATCAGGTTCAAAGTGTGGGCAGGCAGGTGAAAGTAATAGGAAAATAGAAGAATGGAAAGAAGAGCAAGAGTAGCCAGTGGAGGCAGACAATTGAACTGATATTGGATTGAAATATAGAAGCAAGGAACCTTTTTAAAAAAGTAAAACCAACTGTTGCTACTCAGGCAAATGTACAAAACAGGGATCAGGTTGGAATTTAAGCACTAACTCTTCTGTAGTAATGCCATCAGAATTCCCCGACTTTTGTTCTTGCTAGAACAAAAACAGCTGCAATTTAAAGTGCTCTGTTGCACACAAACACCTCAACACACATTACAGAAATATAAATCATGAAAAATGATGGTGAAATAATATTACTTTACTCCTAAAGGGAACATAGCCTGCAAGTTTCATTCTATGGAGTTCAAGGTAATTGAGACACCATCAAGGCACATTCCTAATTATAAATCAGACACTTGAAGTCTTACATTTTGTTTTTTAAAAAAAAGTTTCTACAGGATACACAATTCATTTGCATGAAGGCCACTCTCATGCAGAAGTGGCAGGACTATCCCTGGAATCAACCACAGAGTATGTGTCTAAAAGCAACCACTATACATGAGTAGCTGTTTAGGCATACAAATTCCTCTACAGACACTGATGCTCAAAATGATGACACCAGAACTAACGTGGCCATGTGTTGTTGGCAGTTGTGTAATCTCACTCCTCCTCATTCAGTGCCTTCCATGGAAGTAAAATGTGAAGACGAACGGCATAGTCTAGTAGAGAGGTTAAATTTGGGTCACAGAGACTTGGGTTCAAACTGCACTCAGCCATGAAGATCCCTAGGTGATCTTGAGCCAATCACACTCTCTCAATCAAATCTACTTCACAGTGTTGTTGTGAGAATAAAGGTGTGAAAACTTCATGTATGCCTGAGATCTTGGGAGAAAGGGTGGGCTATAAATATAACGCACACAAATGAATATTGAATTACATACATTTTTTAAAACACAAGTATAGAAATGTTATCCCCAGGTCCTAAATTGCCAAAAAGTTGACAAAGCAACCAACACCAAGGGAAAAAACTTCTGCCAGCAATGGAATAGCAAAAACAGAGGAGCCTTTAACATTACAGAATTGCTATCAACTCATTTTTGGTAGAGAAATGCTTTCAAGTTGGACAGTCTTTATATTATACTTGCCTGTAATCTGATTTTAGATCTTTGCACTGCGACTTATAGATGTGCCTCAAAGACCTAGCCAAGGATCAGATGCACTTTTAAAATCTGCCGGTGCTCTTGGAGTAATACTGCCACCTGTGCACCAGCTGCACAAGTACTTATGAAAAAGAAATCCACCACAAATAAGCATCCCTCCTCCCCATTTCCTGATCAGTAGTTTGCTGCCTGGATAGGACATGTGCTCACTCTGCAGCTGATGCTAGCACAATCAGAGCTTTCCTTCACATAAAGCTGTACTAAAGCCAATTGGACAGGACAAGACCAGAATCTGAAGTCCTAGTCATTTTACAGTACAATTGGCTCCCTATATAATGTACTTTTGAGCTTCTGTTGATTCAAGCAGAAGTTGCCAGGAACAGACAGGAAGACAAACTTAAAAGACTTAAGCAAGAAAGAAAAACATGAGACAAATGTGAAATCATGAAAATAAGGAAGAGCAGATCAATAAAGTATTAGAAGATAGTGTACATGTGTGTGTGCGCACAAACTATTCTAAAGGCAGAAATATGAATTAGCCTGCAATACAATGAAATCAAATAAAATACAATAAAAACCAAGCATGCTGTCAAAGTTTGGGCATAAACTAAACAAAATGCTGATGCAAGCTTCTAAACTGATAAAAAAGAAACTATTGTCTAACTGAGAGAGAAAAGAGGTGAATTTCTAAAAATCCAATGTCACTTTAAACTTTTAAAATCCAGGGCAGGGAGGAACAGGCACCTGCATATTAAATTTAATAAGTCTACACAACAGAAACAATTCAGAAAAGCACAGAGTAACTAGAAAATTAAATCATCAATACACTATATCTATTTCTCATGTTGCTTCATTCATTTTCTAAAAGCTGGGCCTGATAATACATTTTTGATCAAAAAAAGAAAGTATTGGCTGTACTCAGTTGAGATCAATTACTAGGAATTCAACTCAAATTCTATTAGCAAGTAGTCAAACCCAATGCAAAATTCATATCCTAGTAAGCAACATCAAGTCCTTTTTTCAGGACATGGAATTTTGGTTAATCAGCCACATATTGTGCAATAAGCAGGGAAGATTCACACTACATGGAAAGGAAATTCCAAGCCTTCTACAGCTAGTATGTAGGGGGATCAAAAGCATTCAAGAACAATGCAATGCATTTTCATTCCCCAGTTTTCCAGAATTCCAATGCCCAATTTATTCACAGTACTAGGAAACACACAAGCTGCAGTCTTCCTCATCTGTACAAAAAGCTATCATAATGCAGATATCCGAGTGTCAAGTTCATGCGTGAGAAGCGCCCATTCAAATACCCACTTGCTATGAAGCATTTCTCTATGGTTTTTGGCAAGCCCCCACAGCCCTGTTGAGTTAATATATTCTCCCCAACGATTTTATCCAGGGAAAAATTGGGAGTGGACCTTGAATTTCTACACCCATTTCTTTCTCCCTTCACCATGGGAGAATGTCAGATTTTATGATTTAGGGAATTAACTTCTCTCCACAGTGAGACAAAGGGGGATAACCCAAAACCCATTCTTCTGCAGATAGAAGAGTGGGGGGAGAACCGAATAAGAAACATCTCAGAAATAGAAACAGGCCTTCTTGAGAGTCTGCTCCCAGCATAGATGTGAGGCTAACTTACCACTCTGAGCTTCTTAGAAGAAGGAAAGGATACAATATCAAACGTTCTAAACTGTGAGGGTGCTGTCAAATGTAAAAATTTGCTGCTAACACTCAAATTACAAAAGAGGTACTCATACCTTAATGATGAAAAACCTGACATTCATTAGTTCCCTCTGAAAAATTATAATGCTACAAACAGTTCAATAAATAAACAATTATACTCTGGGTTCAGAGCAACATTTAACTCCCATGCAGACATTTCTGATTGTTTAAGCCCTCTTCAGGACTTTGCCTGAATATGCTTAGACCTTTCCTAAAGACATTCCTGCTCAGTCCTGGAAGGTCTGAAGCGGAGGTGGACACAGGGAGGATTGCATGCACATCCCCTCCCCACTTTAAGCCTGAAGGTATCTATCCCAAGACCCTGAGGGCAAAAAAATTATAATGGTGGGAATAATATAATCAAAATCAATAATGTTCTATGTTGTACTGTACCTTTTGATAAACTACGGAGCACACTAGGTCTTTGACAACAGAAAGGGAGAGATCTTGAGCCTCAATTGTAACAGTCTCGCGAGTGAGACCAATCTGCAGCAGGAAGGAGATGCCATGCACAGAGCCCCTGGAGTTGGTGAGACTTTGTGTGCTGAAGCTGCCATTGGACAGTCGGCCTGAGAGTCCAGATTGTGGACTTGAAGATAAGGAAGGGGTAGGTGGAGCAGCAACATGGGACGCAGATGGGGAAAACTTCTGTAAGGATGGAGGAGAAGATTCGTTTGATGACATCTGACTTGATTTAAATCTGTCAAGACCTGTCTAATAGTCAAGAAATTTCTTTTCTTTCTTTACCCTGCAATGTTGCAAGTGTAATTTCACACTTCTCTTTCAAGGTTCAAGGAAACATCCTCATATCTCAGTCATCTTCATTTTTCTTTTCAGTCTGTGCATGATGATGTTTAAGATTATTTTGGCAAGAAGCTGTTTTAATGAAGGTCCTCTTTGCACAGCTTCACGTCAGCTGATCAAAAATGCTTTGCCTTTAGCACCACATCCAGATGTTGGGAGAGGCTTACATCATTATGAAATTGTTCTCTTCAGAAACAGAAATAGACATTGTTTTTTCACACAGCCTCTTCATTTCACTACTTCTAGGACAACCTTAGACTTTGATTCAGCAGGAGGAGAAAAACCTGCTAAACAGCACACTTCGAAGTATTGCACTCAAGGATTCAACTTACAAATTTATGTCAATACTCTTGTTAGTTTTAAAAAATGTGGATAATGTCCTGGATCAAAAGTACTGTCTTCAATGAATTTATTCAACTTTCAGATGTTATTGTTTCATTTAATAGAGATGAAAAAATAAGGTTCCACTCAATGGTCTCTGAGTCGTCATTTTTGGAAGATGTTCATCTTACGAAATGAAGGAACAAAATTTCTACGAATACAAGTACAAGGAACAGAATTGTTGGGTTCACAGTGGTAGTCTGCAGCATTTTGAAGCGTCAAGTACTGCCTAGTAGAAGGGAGAAAAAGATACATTTCACACATGCTAGAAATGTTACATAACACCACAATCAATCTACTTAAAGCAGAAATGATACTGGGAGGCCAAATGCATATGCTACAACCTATTTCTGCTTTAATTTCCTTAAGTCATAGATACTTCACTTTATTCTTCTATCTTTTAGGGAGCTGCCATGTATATTATATCAAGAACAAGATGTTGCAGCTCCTCGACATAACTGCTACATCTAATCTAGCATGGCTCATAGCAGCAGCAGAAAAATAATATTCAACACACTGATTGCAAAGCTGTTCGATAAAAATAATGCTGCTGTGAAAACAGGGACACTGAAAACAGTTATATTCAAAAAGTCTTAACATCAAGGAGTGGGAGGTCCACAGTGAAGTTGTTTGGAATACGGATATATGGAGTAGTTAAATATATGTAGAAAAGTTCACTGAAATTATAAGTGTCTCTGAAACACAGTGCTAAATCCAGGACTGAAAAGGAGTACCTTGTGCTTTCAGTCTAGTGCATGTGCAGTAAAGAGAAAGGAATAGTGCAGGAAAAGGTGAAATGTAGTCCCTCCCCTCCACATGCATTTCACCCATTTGCAGTTCAGATGTTAAGAGAATCAAGAAGGATTGAAAGTGCATGCCGTGCTTTAGCTGCACTAGCATTGGAAGTCACACACAACATACCTATACTTCCTCTCCTTGTTCAGCTCCTTGTAGCTAACCATTAATAAAGTTCCCACAATGACTACTACTGAATGGTCCAAAGGATTTGTTAAGCACCACTGCTTTACCCTACCATAGCTCAATGTTCCTGCACACTCAAGAAAAGTACGGTGGGTCTCTTCTAAAACAATATGCAATTTCATGTTCTTTTTAACTTTTAATTTTCAAAGTTAATTGGTGATATTTTTGTTTCAACCTTTTTGAAGAAGTGCTAATATAATTTCTAACTAACACATCAGAGGTATTTTCATTAGTAGCCATTTTGTCTAAGACACAAAGGAAAACCAGGCACATATTACTTTACAAGGTATCTGGCATAGCAGTATGCTAACGCTAGAAGAACAAGACTGCAGATATATCAACTCCTAAATGCTGATTCAATTGGTACTATCTATATACAATGTTAGAACAAGCTTCTCTTTAGTGGATTAAGTGACAAAGCTACGTAGTGTTAGCAGAAAAGATTGTAAATTATTAAATGTTTCACAAACTGATTATGAATTATTACATTTCAAGGCCTCTAAAAAATGGCACATCCCTTTACAAAATATAACTACAAAAGTAGCTGCCAGAGAAGCATATTTGTGCAACTGCCAGTGAAAACTCCAGCAAATCCAGAGGTGAAAATCTGAAATATCAGTGTTTTGTAAGTAACAAACTACTACTTGGTGTCACACTGTTCTAGAAAATATGGCAAACTCTACACAGTGAGTCTGGCCAACAGGAGAAAGGCATGATTTTAGCAGTGGTAATCTGAACTGAATAAAATGTAAAGAGCCAGCTGGAGGGGTGGAGGCTGCAGTAACTGAGGTGAGAATGGAGGAAGATATAGAGAGCTTTTTAGTGGTAAATGCAAAGAAGTGCCTGATGAATCTTACTGCAAATTCAGTTATGAGAGCACTGTTAGGATTATTGAAGTCAGTGTCATTTCTCATTGGCATGGCAATATCAAGTTAATAAATGGATGAACAAAAGAAAGGAGGAATGCACTGTGTCATTTAAATTAACAATTTCAGAATGCTTCTTCACTTACTACAAATTGCTTCAGTTTAAGTACCATGGTTATTATTGCAGCAGTTTTAACTTTGGGAAAGAAACTCAAAGTGTAAGGACCAAATAAAAAATAGTTAAGCAAGAAAGGTAAGTGGTCAAATAACGAGAAATTGCTAGAAATGGGGTCAAGAAAGAGTTTGCCTACATCATTCCAAGATTTACTCTTACACCTATAGGGACTTTCAGTGCAGCTCTAAACCTTGTACAAACTAATTTGGACTATGAGATGAAGAATCATAATGATCAGACTATACATTCAATTTAGAAATGGCTCTCTTCCACTTTCTAAATTGCAGTAGCAACCAAAACTGACTCATTCACGACTAAAGGCATGATTAACTTAGGGAACATCATTTTGTAACCATTCCTAGTAACTTCTTCAGAAAAAAATCAGCGAAATTTCAAAGAATCAGTTGCAAAGTCAGAAGCTAGCAAATCCTTATGTAATCACACTAGTTCAGATCTTGATCTATTTGCCCTGCTATTTGCCTTTGCCTAAACTACTTTCAAAAGCCACAAGTAGGCTTCCATATTTTCTTTCTTCACACTCATCTGCTGGCAAACATGACATGCCCAGCATTCTTTCAAACCTTGGTGCAGCAGAAGTCGTCTTCATAGTTGCAGCTCTGTAGCTGGGAAGAAAGATGGCTGTTGTTTGATTGCTATGCTTCAGTCACAAGGCAGACAAAGTGGCATGGGAGGCAGAGAGTGTCCTTAGCCACTATGAGGCCAAGGCACCTACAGCAATAAAGAGTGGCAAGGAGTCATACAAGACCAAACCACCAATGGCAGAGGAAGGGTGCCGACAACCACTTTTTGCCCTGATTATTCTGGAAGCTTTTCCTAATGTTCCTAAAGCTGAAACACATAGCAATCAAAATGCAGCACTATGCCAGCTGCAGGGAAATAAGTTTTACAGTAAAGAGGTGCCAGTTAACAATGGGGCTGAGCAGACCGAAATTACGCAAATTTATTTGAAAGAAAGTTGGAATTCAACAATTCTCACTTTCTAGAAAGCATGCACTGTATGCTTTAGTTTTGGGAAGGTACTTGGCACACGGACAGGCTACTGTACTCTATACTGCTGAACACATTGTGGACCTAATTGCAACAGATGCAACCTATCCAAAAGGGAACCCCCTTTGTTAATAAAATCCGGTGTGTAAATTTCGGGCTTAAAGTTAAAAGATCAGAAAGAAAGGTTTCAGCAACACTGCAGACACCAGCTGAAAAACACAGCATTCCAGTGCCCTGCGGTCCTTTTTGCAGTTTAGACACCCTGATAGCCTCTGGTAAAGTCAAACTATCAGCAATTGCCATAGGGAACAACATAATCCCCATGTGGTTTGTGGGTGTCAGGCACAATTTGAACTGACTCACTTCTTTCTCTATTTACACCTCCGTTGCTCCCCAAAGCTACATTTCCTGCTTCCTTATTATGAGATTACCATCAATTCCCAAAAGCCCTTCACTAAGTGAAAAACTCTTAATCACGCTCTTCACACTAAATATTATGCTTTGCAAGCCAGTTACAGCAGTGCCCCTGCGCTTGAGGACAGTTCCCCCCCATTGAAATTAGCAATTTACAACTTTTTTTACTCTTTTTTTAAAAAGCACTGAAGTGTTACATGGGTCACATTAAAGCCACATGGGCATCTTCACTTAATTCCCTCGCAATCCAACAGGTTGCCAGGCTGAGAACTTGCTGCGGGGAGTGGGGAGGGGGGGGAGATTGGTCATTCCCCCCGCCAGATCCCTCTCCCCAGCGTTTTGAACCCTCCTTTGCAGCACTTCAGGCGAAAGCTGGTGGTCAGATGAAGGCTCGAAAAGTCGTGGGGGCGTCAGCTGCAGAGGAGGCGAGGATGAGGACGGGAGCGCGTGGCTCTCTTCCATCCCGGGGCACCGACTGCTCTGGGCGAGAAAGAATTTGCTTCAGCCCCCCCCCCCCAGAAGATGGGGCAGCCTCCGTCGGGAAGCATCCCTCACAGCTGGGGGGGGGGCAGGGATGATGTGGCCTTCAGGGAGTCACCGGCCCCTCCACATCTGGGCACACCCGGCCTCCTCTTGACCCCCCCCACCTCCGTTGACCACAGCTGGATGGTCAAGGCGGGAGGAGGGAGTCACTTGGCGCCCCCGCTGCCCTCGCTTCGCCTCCCCGCACCCCACCCACCCGGGAAGGGCGGTGTTGCCGCCCCCGACGCGACCGGAGGAACTTTCCACGTTGCCCCCTCTGCCCATTCCGCCTCCTCCCGCCCTCGGACTCCCTCTCTTTCCCCTCATCCCTCCAACTCCCGACCACTCACTCGCGTCTCGGCGAAACTCCGTCTCCTCCCGGGACTGCTGGGCGGTTTCACACGTATCTCACTACCGCCGCTCCCACTTCGAGCGACACACCATCTACTGTACACACACACACACACACACACACTGAGAAGCTTCAGCCGCCCGAGATGGGACAGGAGGAGTGGGGTGGAGGTGGGAGGGGGTGGCCGAGAGGCATGCTGGGAAGGGGAGTTTTCCCTCCCCCTCCTCCCTCCTGAGGTGAACGGCGCAGGGAACTACAACGACCGCGGGGCCACTGCGAGAGCGAGGCGAAGAGGCTGAGACGGCGCAGGCGCCGGGCCGCCGGACAGAGTTTCCGTTACTTCTAGTGCCTGTGGCGGTTGGTGTTCTGAACCGCTGTAGCGCGAGGGAGCGTGAGGGGAGCGGGGAATGGAGGGAGTCGCTGGAAGAGGCGGAGGAGAAAAGTAATGGGCGGCAGAGGGAAACAGGCGGGATAAGGGGGCTGGAGGTGCACCGATTATTTTTTTTTAAAAGGAGGTGGATGAAATGTGGACCAAACGTGCGAGGGGGAACCGCAAAGTTTTGGTTTTGTTCAGGACTTTGGTGCGAGGCAGGCGCCCCGCCAAGGCTCCGTCACGTTATTGCTGCTCGGGAGAAGCTCCTCTGGTGAAGGAAGCCAGAAAGCGGCGCCCGGCTCGTTCCCTTCCCGAATTCCAAGCGCATTTGATCATCCCCTTCTCTTCCGAGCATCCATCAAAGCGCCTTCGCTTCCCCAGGACTGCCGCGTTGAGGACAAGCTAAATCCGTGGTCATTCGAGACCCTTTAAAAAAAAAAAGTGTTCCCCCCCCCCACACACACGAAAACAACCCAGAGGTTTGATGCTTACAGCTCGTCACATTTATGTCGTTTATTTTTATATATTATTATTTTTTGGTTCCTTTTTAAATTTTAAAAAAATTAAAATTTTACAGAGCTATATCAAACATAAATAATAAAAACAAGATTCCAAGGAATCCCCTAGACTTCCATCCTCCCCTTTGCGGGTCCTATTATTCATTCTTTCCTCCTGCATCTTTTATGATAATCCAAATCCTTTACCTCTTCCATTATGTCCAGAATTCAACCTTAAACTACAAGTGATATTTCAATCCTGCTAACGATTTTACATTTATGTCATTTATTAATGCTTGGGTTATAGACCTTTCACATACAGTGGTGCCTCGCAAGACGAAATTAATTTGTTCCGCGAGTTTTTTCGTCTTGCGAAGCACGGTGTCAGAAAAGTTTTGGAAAAGCTTCAAAAATCACCAAAAACCTCAAAAAAGGCTACCACACCGCGTTCTATGAGTTGCTCTTCGAAGTCAAGTCGCAACTGTATTAACGGTTTTAAGAAAAAGGAAACAAACTTGCAAGACGTTTCCACCTTGCGAAGCAAGCCCATAGGGAAAATCGTCTTGCGAAGCAACTCAAAAAACCAAAAACCCTTTCGTCTTGCGAGTTTTCCGTCTTGTGAGGCATTCGTCTTGCGAGGTACCACTGTATAAGATAACCTAGCAGTATAAAATACTGCAATAAAAATCACATTGCTTCCTGGAAGAATCCTACATAAAACCTATCATCTTTACAATACTACATTGATCACATGTAACCTATCTAGAACTTAGCATATTAAAAGGGTAAAATTTAATATAGATTTAAAAATATATATTAAAAGATATTATGGTTAAATAAGAGCACCCCCAAAGCAGTCAGCTGCAATCTCCTTAATAATAACCCTTGCCCAGATTTTCATTGGTTGCTAGGGCAAAGAGAGAGAGACCTTGTGGGTTATCCTGCAATCAGTGTCCCACAAGGTCTCTCTCTTTGCCCTGGCAGCAATGAAAATACATTGATGCAGTTCACTTCACAGCCACAATAGGAAAGGCTTTCCAATAAGCCAGCTCTTGTTGCACTCCAAGGTGACGGAACTGTGCCGGGGCCAGCCCTGCTATTAGGCAGAATGAGGTGGCCGCCTCAGGCGAGGGAGGAAGGGAGTGCATGAGAGGCCTCAAGGCTTACCGCTATCTTGTTGTTTTACACTAAGATAAGATGGCCCAGACATGTCCATTACAACACTTCCATGCAGCAGCCCATAGAAGGAATTGTTGGATGATGAGAAAAGGCTCAGTGTTAGTCATTGGATCCATTTCTATATGTTTCACTCTTTCCTTTTTCCTCACAAGTTTGCACAGATTCTGTGCACATTTTTACTTTTGTACACTGTGACTTCTGTTCTTTCACCTGATGAAAAGCAAGGGTGGCAAGATTTAATTGGCAGGTTAATCATCCCACAGTGTTAGCTGTGGACCTAAAGAGCTGCTTGGGCTCACACCAGGAGCCTGCACTAGCCCTGTGTATTTTTTTTATTTGAACAGCCGACCCCATGCCATCACACAATTTCGAACAGCCTTTGAATCACTTTTCAGCTTCAAAAGCAATTTGTCATGTGGCGGAGGGCTGTTTAAGAAAGGCAAGTCTAAAGCAACCTTGGAATCATGGAACTAGCTTGGTGGTTTTCTGGATCATGGCCATAGCTGCAGGCCACATTTAATTGGTGAGAGAAATCTTTAGCCAACAAGGTTGCAAGCCTTTCTTTTTTAGGCTTTTTATTCTCTTAACGTAACAGTAATTAGGAATGAGCAATATTAAAGATGTGGGTTTTTTTACCCCATCTAACAATGACTGGAGGCTTTAATACATTGTAGGGTATCTTAACTTTTCCTTCGCTATCCCATATAGATTCTGATGTTTTGATAATATGCCCATTTATTTACATCTAATCCATTAAAAAACAAATTGCAAACCAACTCCCAATTATTAACAGTTGAAATACCTTACAGAAAATGAAAGTAGGCAAATATAACTTTGTTCATCCTCATGCCTATGGCTGTATTTGCTCTCCTAGAAGTCTAAATTCAATGGCAAAAACCATATTTGCAAAATATAACTGGGCTTTTCTTGTGGGTGCATTCTGCAACATGTCATTGGCTCAATAATATTGCATTAGTGGTGGATTTATACTGACCTACCCACACATTGTTCAGCTTTCCTAGTTGTTCTGTGGGGCTTCCCCAGTGTTACTGGATTATTGCCATCTGGAGGGGCACTCTTGCACTATAGTGCAATGAAGTAGACCCAAAAAAACTGGAACATTTGTGTATGCAAGGTTACAAGATTTCAGCAGGAAGATACAGGACATGCACCAATTGGAAATGAAGCAGTATGTGTTGCCCTAAAATGTTTGCAGGAACAAACAAAATTGAGAGCAGTGTTTTGTTTAGCCATCCCAGTACCATCATGAACACAAAACATAGTGAATGCACAATTTTTAAAAAGCCTTCCAGAGGACCTCCCCAAAATATCAGCATTATACCATTTTTCTCACAAATATGTCACACATAGGTAAGCAAAGAAGAAGAATGGAGAAAGTTATGTTTTTTTATATTCCAAGGAACTTGGAGGGGAGAATACTTTATTCCATTACATTCCACAGTCAGAGATCGTTTACAAAGCTATGTTGCAACTATACAACCAGATAATTTGCCTTGAATTTATCACTGTTGAAATCCCGATGTATTTTAAATAACCTTTGTAGAGGCATGTTGCTTTGTACATTTAAAAGTGAATGCCTTCTGGGCCCATTTTAATGATGTATGTTCAATGAACAGATGTTATTGTTGCTGCTAAAGTGCTATGCTAAATAGTTCGGAGCAATCTTTGTTTCTTTTTTCACCCTGAGTGTGGCTCCCACACACCAGCATTTGGAACATCATCAGGGTCGGTTGTATAAACAGATTTAAAGGCAAAAGCTGGATTCAGTATTTTAAGCAAGCTCTCTTGTATACAGAGCATATTTTCCAGCAACTCCCAAATGTATATCAGTTTATGAATAATAACAGATGGGTATTGGGTATTACTGCAACCATTTTGGGGCTGCAATTAAGCTTCTTTGTAAAGCTTAGCTGTGTAACATCCACTAGATTCAATGCTTCTTTAATTTGTTGCTCTAAACTATGCTAGCTGCTTTTTCATAGGTTAGAACTGAGAGTGGATTAGGTAAAATCATTATTAATAGTCTGTAAAATAACACATCCATTTGGGATGTTTGGCTATTTTCTGATTCTGTGTTACTAAACCAGAGGGGACATTTTTTTTTTACTATTAAATCTCATTGTAGCTTTTGATCACCTTTATATGTAACTGTAAATGCAGAGCTCATGTATGTGCTTATACTGTACAATGTAACTGAAATCATGCTACTTATTAGGATACTGATGATTCAAATTCTTTGGTGGGGTAGCAAGAAATTTATCTTTGGGTAAGCTCACTCTCTCTCCATACCCTCTTGCACACATAATCTTCAATCAGATCACTCACTCTTGCTGCTGTCTCTGGCGGACAATCTGCCACAAGCCAGCAGACACATGCATCCAATCAGCAATCACTGTCTGTTTCCAGGCCCCACCCCATCCCCATGAGGTTGGAAAACACATTTTTAACAAGGAATTCCTTTTCATCCATTGAAATAGTGTCCAGGACTGACTACATAAGATGTTGGGACACAACACTCCTCCATTTAGCATTCTTTCCCCCGATTGGTAATGAGTAGTGAATCCGGAGTCCTATAGACTACATGTTAGGATTAAGTCCAGGTGGATGTGAGCAAACACCCCCAGACAATCCAGTTGCATTGTTTTGTGTTTTGTCTCTTTGCAATTTTGTGACACACAAGGATGAATGAGATCAGGAGAGCAGCAGGAGTACAGTCAAAGGCCACAACAAATTATAATAGTAAATGTAATATAATTATGTACACAGAGCACATACAGGTGAAAAGATTGCAAGCCTTGCCTGTTAAAAGTATGATTTAACGCCTTGTTGCAAACAATAGAAAGTCCAATATCCTAAAGACTCAGGAATCAAATAAACATAACTCCAAATTGTCACAAGATTTTATGGGGGGAACTACTAATGGTTTGATCACTGGAACTACAAATACTAGTTACAGATAGGTAGCCGTGTTGGTCTGCCATAGTAAAAAAAAATAAAAAAAATAAATTCCTTCCAGTAGCACCTTAAAGACCAACTAAGTTAGTTCTTGGTATGAGCTTTCGTGTGCATGCACTGTGTATCTGAAGAAGTGTGCATGCACACGAAAGCTCATACCAAGAACTAACTTAGTTGGTCTTTAAGGTGCTACTGGAAGGAATTTTTTTATTACAAATACTAGGGCATTTTTGCTTCCAGAGCTGGCAAAGTCTGAGTGGTTAGTGAGGGCTTCCCATTCTTTCCAACTTCCCTAGAATTATTTCTTGTCAAGCACACTTGGTGCTAAACCTGACCACTATGTGGTAGTATTAACATTAACACTGGGAACAAATATTTCCATCCATATTTGAAAATGTACAGTTGCTCAACTCTGTAATAACATTATGAAGTGACTTGTCAAGTACTTCAAACATACTTGGTAGCAGTGTTATATTTTCACAGAGTTATGGTTAACCTATTTGTTTGACATAAACCTCAATGATGTGAAATCACAATGGTTATTTCACAATAATACTTGCTCATTTACCTACCATTCCCTTTTGTGGCTGCATATTTTTTTATTTAAAAAACCATAAAGCAACCTTAATCCCTCCCCGCAAGTTCTAATACAATTATTTGGTCAATTATTTTTCTACTAAAACATCACTCACTTACTAAAGGACTTGGTAATAACTAAGTATATTGTTGTGAGTGGTTTGTCATCAAATAATATTCTGCCACACCCCTCCATCAAACTATACCACCCTTTTTGTTGTGGAAAAAAGTGCCAACAGCTAGATTCCTTCCTGTATTCAAATATGGATGTATGTGTATGTATCATGCCATACTGGAAAAATACTTCAGTAATGGCCATTATTTGCTAAATGTCTAAGATTCCAAATGTCTACCCTGGTTTCTTTCAAATCTACAGTTGTACCTTGGAAGTCGAACAGAATCCATTCCAGAAGTCCGTTCGACTTCCAAAACTTTCGAAAATCAAAGCACTGCTTCTGATTGGTTGCTGGAAGCTCCTGCAGCCAGTAAGCTGTGGAAGCCCTGTCAGATGTTCCACTTCCAAAAGAACGTTCGAAAACCAGAACACTCACTTCTGGGTTTTGATTGTTCGGGAGCCAAAAAGTTCGAGAACTAGGCTGTTTGAAAACCATGGTACGATGGTACGACGGCATTTCCTTCCCCTTAAAAACCCTACAGAGGTTATTCTTTTCTGCTATCCTTATTGCAACTCTACTGTGGCATGTGCTAGCCAGAAGAGATCCATGATACTATAATGTAATGTACAATAAACCTGAGATAACACTTTAGAAAAGCAAGCATGGCCATCTCTGCAACTTGCTCTGAAAGCTGGAGCCAATACAAGGAAGTATGTATCAGTCAATCCTTGTCTGTTCAAATGTAAGAGTTACTGTCTTCTTGTTTGTTTTTCTTAAGTTCCTTGGCATTCCCCCCCCCCCCCGCGAATTCTATTTCTGCATCCTGCTGTTTGAAGTCATCCCAATCCTTTTTGGCAGCACATTGTTTTTTGCAGTCTCAGCAGTCCTTGTGGTGAACCTTTGTCTGCCATCCCCAGTTGCCTCTGGTACCCACAGAGCTCCTGCCAGGTTGCAACATCACAGCTTCAGTGTGACTACATAAAGAAAGCTACTTTGTTACTTCCAGTGAAGAAAATCTCCACTTTAACTGCTGCCCAAGCTACTTTGCAAGATAAGACCTTTCCAGACAAAGGTCCTTTCTTGTGAAGGTAATATCGTTTTCTCTTAGCTTTTTACTTGTTATAGTCACATCCATCCTCATGTAATGGAACAGCGCAGGAAAAGCCTTGCTGGTAGAGAATATTCAGCAATTATTTATTGCAGAAGATCCCCCTTGCCTGGCAGTCTTGACAGACCATCAGCCTTTGCCCCCTGCTAATGGCCCATCCAGCTTGCTCTGCCAGCTGGCTTGCTTCCTTAGCATAACTAAATCCAGGAGGTTTCTGTGTTTGGCAAAGTTTAATCAAACCTGGATTAATTCTAAATCATAACACGTTTAGGGGGATCTAGCCCCCCTCAAAAAACTCATTACAATATTCTATATTTTATGCATTCTTGACCATTATCAATTTCTGAGTATCTAATCGAGCTTGCTTCTGTGTGTTTAGAAATGACCTTTTCTCTCTCTTCCCACCCTCTTAAAGTTTTACATATTAATTTAATAAATTAATGTTTTTAGAAACCATCATGAAGCCATTCAGGGAGACACTGCTTGAATACATTGAAACCAGAGGCAAAATCTATTGTAAAGTTATTTAAATATTTACAGGCTTCTGTCTCCTGATACATCTCCTCTTTGTGCACAGATATCACCACTGCCAAGCAAGACTGCTTTTACCCTATGCTCTGACAATACCAACCCCTTACTTCCCCTTGAAAACCAACCCAGTATTTCACAACACAATAGTTTCCACTAACTGCCAAGCAAGTTAGTGGAAGAGAGTAGCCATGGGAACACAACAGCCTAAGGCCGTCTTGGCCAAGCTGGTGCCCCCCAGATGTTTTGGACTGCAATTCCCATCAGCCCCAACTATACTGACTGGAGCTGATGGGAATTGAGTCCATAATGTCTGGAAGGAACTGGGTTGGCCCTTAGCACTGCCCTCACACCACTGACCATTTCCCCATATTATGCATTTCAGTCTCTTGTTTCCCTGTGCAAGACAAATGACCCTTTAATTGTTCCTCATATACATCATGAACACATCACCAACAGTGGCTTTCTGAGAGCCTTCCCTTTATTACACACCTTAGTTACTTTGAGAAGCATGGCAAACTTTCCCATTTCAGTAGTGCAAGTTGTATTAAGCTGCTTCCACAGTGGGCATTTACTGTGGAATACCTACACTTTGTTCACTTTTTACAAGGCATCTACACAGTGCCATGAACAAAACATACCTTTCTTACTTTTTTCTCTGTTCAGCTTCCTTCCTCCAACTTAAAAAGAGTTAAGAAAAATCCAACTTTTAAAACTCAATGCAATACCTGCAAACTTTCTACTGTTGTGGGTGGTCTTTCATGCTATTATTCTGACTTCCATAGATTGCTCTAGCTAGTCATTTCCTTTATGGACTGCCTCTCAGCTTTATCACTTTATCCTTTCCCTTTCCAAATAGCAGTATTGTTACATCTATTTCTCCCCTTGCCCCCCAATTTCAGCAGGCAGGGATTACGATCAGAAATTCAGTAACAAATACTTAACAAAATATACACACACACAAATCCTAATGAAAGTCACATATCCCAAAATAATCCAGTGCTGGAGAAAAGGTGCAAGAAGTCTGAAAGTAGAGCTGCTATTTCACTTCCAGCTTAAAGCAGAACAGAAATAATTACTGCTAAATTGTCCACATCTGGAAGCCCCCTCGGTTGCTATGATACAAATAGGTTGGAGATAGCTCCCACACTTCGGCTCTTTAGTGTTGTTCTTCCTCTATTAGATGGAAGTGAAATTAAAATGGTCAGCTCACATGGAACTTAGTGTAGCATTGTTCCTTATAACAATCCCACAGTGTCTCTCCCTTTGTCCCAGGTCCTAAATTACATTGATTTTGAACTGTTTAATTTGCTTAGGTTTTATTTAGTGTGTAATTCAAGTTGCACTATGCATAAGCTGCTTGCAACATAAAGGTAAAGGGACCCTTGACCATTAGGCCCAGTCGTGACTGACTCTGGGGTTGTGGCACACATCTTGCTTTATTGGCCGAGGGAGCCGGCATACAGCTACCAGGTCATGTGGCCGGTATGACTAAGCCGCTTCTGGCAAACCAGAGCAGCGCACAGAAACACCATTAACCTTCCCGCCAGAGCGGTACCTATTTATCTACTTGCACTTTGACGTACTTTCGAACTGCTAGGTTAGCAGGAGCAGGGACCGAGCAACAGGAGCTCACCCCGTCATGGGGATTCAAACCGCTGACCTTCTGATTGGCAAGCCTAGGCTCTGTGGTTTAACCCACAGCACCACCCGCGTCCCGCTTGCAACATAGTTTTACATAAAAGTGACTGTCAGTGCAGCCCTGTCCTCTGTCTTCACAGAGGAAGATATGGGGCAGATCCCAGAGCCTTAACTAGCTTATGCAGGCAGTGAGTCTGAAGAACAGAAGCAGATAGTGATGATAAGAGATGACGGTCTAGGCCTAACAGACAAAATAAACACTGAGAAATCACTGGGACCAGATATGAACTGAAATGTGAAATTGCTTATCTTCTTTAAAAAATCTGTAACTTGTCCTTCAGGTCAGCATCTATATCTGAGGACTGGAAAGTGGCCAATGCAGCACAATTTTTAAAAGGGATCCAGGTGGGATTCTGGAAATTGCCGGCTGGCTAGCTTAGCATCTGTCCCAGGAAAACTGGTGGAAAGTACTGTTAAAATAAAATAACCAAGCATATAGAAGAACAAGTTTTGCTGAAGCAGAGCCAGCATGTCTTCTGCAAGGGCAAGTCTTGCCTCACTAACTTGCAGGCAGCAAAGGGACAGTAACAGCACAATCATAAACATCTACTCACTCATAAATGTTGTATTTAATTCAATGTGGCTTGTTCCCTGGGAAGTGAGGTTAGGACTGCAGCTTAAAGTTTCCTTCTGCAAATTTCCTTACAGTAGCTTATCATAGGATTCAGGCCACTGTAAATACTTTATAGCATCAATAATTGTTTTGGTATTCAAGTTTAGAACAATCCTTTGGTTCTCCAGATGAAAATTTATTTTCTGTCATATTTGCTTGTGGCAATGTAAATTATCACTTCCTGCTAAGGCACCATTGTGGTTTGAGGTTTCCTGCAGTGCACATGTCTATTGAAACTGAAAGGTTATCTCTGCCTAGTCTCAGTTCATAGAAAGAAAAGAGAAGTGAATGAATGAATTATATCTTCTTACCCATAGAGTTCACAACTATGGCATGAACTGTGTTTGCAAAAAATAGACTTAAAGAGCAGTACAGTCAAGGGCCCCATTGATTTTAATTAGGAATCCATCAGTGCATTCATTTAAGTGTCCCATTTAAATCAGTGGGATGCCGAAGCACTTATTATGCTGTTTAATTTTAGATATCATGTGCATCCACAGCAGTGACCAGAGGAGGAATGAAGCTGGGAAGAGCACAGAAAGAAGAAATGCCATGGCACACCTGCATCAGATGCCTTCATCTGCCCCATCTGTAATAAACATTTCACTCCCATATCAGTCTCTACAGTCACAGCAGGTGATGTAACTCTCCAATGGTTTGACTTCACCTCCAAAGGCAACTCTTCCATTGTCCCCTGATACAGACAGGTGCCAATCTCGCTGATTTTCGAGCCTGCATGTGATATTCAACTGCAGGTCTGCCCCTTTGCTGTGTGTCATGCAGCAGTGTGATGGAACCTCAGGGACTCATATTATCAGCAAATCTTGACTACACCTACCAGAAAGGGATGATAGAAAATTCTAAACCACGATGTATTTAGAACTAAGAATATAAAATATGTTTGTTGTAAGAGTTGTTTTGTTCAGTATCCATCAGGTGGCACTGTAACATTACATTGAACAGCAAGCAAGGTATTTTTAAAACTCAATAATGTTTTGTACTAGTTTTCTACTAAAAATAATTAAAAATAATGTTATCATTTTCCATCAGTTTGTACTTGCAAATTGTGTTTCTTTTTATTCTCTATTGGCTTATTGTTTTGATTGTAGTTTGTATAAGAAAACTTGTTTTTAGGGCAATAGGTTCAGGGCTGGCCCGGAAGTGGGCCCTAGCCAGCGGAATGGCTGGGGCAGGTTCCACTAGGGGGGATGTGCTAGGACACCCAAACTTGGTGATCACGGATAGGAGGAGGAGTTACGCTAGGACCAGACCATGTCGAGGAGGCAAGTTTAGTCATTGTTTGAGGACTCTCTCTGCCTCCAGGCCTGGTCCTGACCAGAAGGATACTGGAATCAACAAGGGTGACCCACATGACCTTAAGGTGCTTCTGTGTAATGCCAGGTCAATGATTCACAAGACCACCACCATCCATGACTTGATCGTGGATGGTGGAATTTACCTGGCATATGTAACAGAGAATTGGTTGGATGAAGCAGATGGGCCTGTCATTGCCGCTGTTTGTCCACCAGGTTTCTCTTATGCACAGCAAGCCAGGACATGTGGGTGGAGAGGGAGGGTTGCAGTGATTTATAGGAAGTCATTAGTTTGCACCAGTTGTCCTATTGGGAAGACCCGGTTTTCTGAGTGCATGTTCTGGAAGCTGGGCAATAGGGGCACTACAGGTTTCCTTTTGGTGTACCGACCTCCCTGCTGCTCCAAGGATTCCCTGCCCGAGCTGCTTCAGGTCATGGCAGATGTTCTTCTGGAGACACCTAGTTTGCTTGTCCCAGGGGATGTTAACATCCATGCTGACACAACCTTACTAGGGGCCACTCAGGACTTTGTGGAAAGCATGGCCTCCATGGGGCTCATTCTGAAGACCAAACACGGGTTAGAGATCAACGTCGAGCCTACCAAGTGGCAACAGAGATTGTGAAGAGGACCTTCTTCTATTGCATCTGCAGGAGACTCTTTCAGGTGGTTCACAATTTAACCGAACCACTGTTGCCATCAGGGCCTGGTGAGGACCCCAAGATATCCTGCAATGATTTTGCTCAGATTCAGAAAGAGGTGGACTCCACTGTGGGAGCAAGGCTAGGGTGGGAGAGTGCTAGAGTCCTGTCTAGTCAAATTGTGTGGGATCTATTCCAATCTGTTACCTCCAAGGATGTGGAAAGGCTGCTTAAATGAGTGAAATAGGTCACCTGTCTTCTTGATCCTTGCCCACCCTGGCTCATGAAAGTGAGCCAGGAAGGGCTGGACGATGGGCTCTGCAGGGTGATGAATGTTTACCTCTGTAAGGGAGCCTTCCCAGACCCACTGAAAGAGGTGGTTATTAAACCGCTTCTTAAAAAAAAAAATCTTTGGACCCGGCCAATATGGCCAACTATCGCCCAGTCTCAAATCTTCCATTCTTGGGCAAGGTGATTGAGCAGGTGGTCACTGAACAACTCCAGGCATGTCTAGAGGATGTGGACCACTTGGACCCCTTCCAGTCAGGATTCAAGCCTCATCTTGGAACTGAAACTGCCTTGGTTACACTGGTTGTTGATCTCTGGCAGGCTAGGGGCAAAGGTGAAAGCTGTTTCCTAATTCTGCTGGATCTCTCAGCGGCCTTTGATACCATTGACCATGATATCCTTCTGGACCACCTAGAGGAGTTGGGAGCTGCGGGCACTGTTATACAGTGGTTCTGCTCTTTCCTCCTGGGCCGTGTGCAGAAAGTGGTGTTGGGGGTTGAGTGTTCAGACCCCTGGGCTCTCACTTGTGGGGCACCTAAGGGCTCTGTTCTCTCCTCCATGCTTTTTAACATCTGTATGAAGCTGCTGGAAGAGATCATCAGGGAGTTGGGGCTGGGTGTTCATCAGTATGTGGATGATACCCAGCTCTACCTCTCCTTTAAATTGGAACCAGTGATGGCAGTGAATGTCCTGTGTGCGTGTCTGGAGGCAGCTGGAAGATGGATGGTGGCTAACAAATTGAGGCTGAATCCTGACAAGACAGGGGTACAGGGGTGGGCAGGGGTGGGGGACTCCCTGGTCCTGAATGGGGTAACTGTGCCCCTGAAGGACCAGATGCGAAGCCTGGGAGTCACTTTGGACTCGCATCTGTCAGTGGAGGCACAGGTTAATTCTGTGTCCAGGGCAGCTGTCTACCTGCTCCATCTGGTATGCAGGCTGAGACCCTACCTGCCCTCAGGCTGTCTCGCCAGAGTGGTACATGCTCTGGTTATATCCCACTTGGATTACTGCAATGCACTCTATGTGGGGTTACCTTTAAAGGTGACTTGGAAACTACAATTAGTCCAAAATGTGGCAGCTAGACTGGTGATTGAGAGTGGCCGCTGAGACAATATACCAGTCCTAAAGGATCTTCACTGGCTCCCAGTATGTTTCTAAGCACAATTCAAAGTGTTGGTACTGACCTCTAAGGCCCTAAATGGCTTCAGCACAGTATACCTGAAGGAGTGTCTCCACCCACATCTTTCAGCCCGGACACTGAGGTCCACTTCTGAGGGTCATCTGGCAGTTCCCTCACTACGAGAAGTAAAGTTACAAGGAACCAGGCAGAGGGTCTTCTCAGCAGTGGCGCCCTCCCTGTGGAATGCCCTCCCATCAGATGTCAAGGAGATAAAGAATTACACAACTTTTTAAAAAATCTGAAGGCAGCCCTGTTTAAGGAAGTTTTTAATGTCTGACATTTTATTATTATTTTTTATATTTTGCTAGAAGCTGCCCAGAATGGCTGGGGAAACCCAGCCAGATGGGTGGGGTATAAATATTTTTAGTATTAGTATTAGTACCCAGTTTGGATGGTCCAGCGGAGGTGGGGAATGAGTCTATTAGTGATTTGACTATTAAGAGTGTCTCTTATATGTATGCCTGGCAGCGACCTTTGTATGTGGGTTGTAGTGTCATTGAACGCTATTTGTGGTTTATGTATAGGTGGCTGACAGAAGTTACAGTTGCAGTAGTCCAAATAAAAAAATTCCTTCCTGTAGCACCTTAAAGACCAACTAAGTTAGTTCTTGGTATAAGCTTTCGTGTGCATGCACACTTCTTCAGATACACTGAAACAGAAGTTGCCAGATCCTTCTATATATTGAGAAGGTGGGGAGGGCTATTACTCAGAAGGGTGGTGGGAATCGGAGATTGGCAGATAGCTGAGACAGTGGCGTAGCGTGGGGGGTGCAGGGGGTGCCGGCCGCACCGGGCTCAACATCTGGTGGTTAGGGTTAGGGGGCGCAAATCCACCGGTTAGGGGGCGCAAATCCACGGGTTAGGGGGCGCAAATTACTTGCCTTGCCCCAGGTGCTGACAACCCACGCTACGCCACTGAGCTGAGATGAGCCTGTTGATGACTCTTAACGACTGTAATAGGTCTTACAGGAAAAGGCAAGGGGTGAGGAGGTGAGAGATGGCTAGTCATGTATAATGAGATAAGAATCCAATGTCTCTATTCAGACCAGGTCTCTCCATTGTTTTAAGTTTGGTAATGAGTTGTAATTCAGCAGCTTCTCTTTCCAGTCTATTTCTGAAATTCCTTTGTAGTAAAACAGCTACTTTGAGATCTTGTATAGAATGTCCTGGGAGATTGAAGTGTTCTCCTACTGGTTTCTCTGTTTTGTGATTCTTGATGTCAGATTTATGTCCATTTATTCTTTGGCGTAAGGTTTGGCCTGTTTGTCCAATATAGAGAGCTGAAGGACACTGTTGGCATTTGATGCCATACACAACCGGAGACACCCACTGTAATAGTGCCAGGAAATCCAGGACGCCCCATCATTTCAGGTATTGGCACTATTACAGTGGGTGTCTCCGGTTATATGGACTCTGTTCTGAAACCATATGCCATCAGTGCTCCCAGCTATGTACGTGACACCACAGATTTTCTGAGAAAAATACAATCTTTAAATAATCTTCCCAACAATACTATACTAGCTACTATGGACGTGGAATCTCTGTATACCAACATCCCACACAACGATGGTTTACAAGCTATAAGGAACACCATTTCAGATAAAACCACAGCGGACCTTGCCACCAAACTCTGCCAATTTGTCCTTACCCACAACAACTTCAAATTCGGTGATGACCTGTTCCTTCAGATCAGCGGCACAGCAATGGGCACCCGCATGGCCCCACAGTATGCCAACATCTTCATGGCAGATTTAGAACAACGTTTCCTAAACTCCTACCCACTCAAACCTCTCTTGTACCTGCGATACATTGACGATATTTTTATCATCTGGACACATGGTCAACAGACCCTGGACACCTTTCACCAGAAATTCAATGATTTTCACCCCACAATCAACCTTACAATGAATCAATCTATGCAAGAAATACATTTTTTGGACACTACTATAAAAATACAGGATGGACGCATAGACACCACCTTATACCGTAAACCAACTGACCGACAAACATATCTACATGCCTCTAGCTACCATCCCAAACATACCAAACAGTCCATTGTATATAGCCAGGCACTACGTTACAGCCGCATCTGTTCCAATTCTACAGACAGAGACTCTCACCTAAGAGATCTACAGCAAACCTTTTCAGAACTAAAATACCCAGCAGATGAAGTTAGACAACAGATCAACAGAGCCAGACTGATACCCAGAGAGAACTTGCTGCAAGACAGACCCAAAAAAGAAAATAACAGAACACCAATAGTCATCACATACAGCTCCCAAGTTAAAACAGTTCAACGCATCATCAGAGATCTACAACCTCTCCTGGACAATGACAGTTCTCTTTCTCAAGCTCTGGGAGGAAGACCTTTCATTGCCTACAGACAGCCACCCAATCTTAAACAACTCCTAACCCACAATAATACTACAACCAGACTTAACATGGACACTGGCACCAGAGCCTGCAATAAACCCAGATGCCAACTTTGCTGCCACATACACCCGGACAACACCATTACTGGCCCCAACAACATCACACATACCATCTCGGGACTATTTAATTGCTCATCGTCTAACATTGTGTATGCCATCAAATGCCAACAGTGTCCTTCAGCTCTCTATATTGGACAAACAGGCCAAACCTTACGCCAAAGAATAAATGGACATAAATCTGACATCAAGAATCACAAAACAGAGAAACCAGTAGGAGAACACTTCAATCTCCCAGGACATTCTATACAAGATCTCAAAGTAGCTGTTTTACTACAAAGGAATTTCAGAAATAGACTGGAAAGAGAAGCTGCTGAATTACAACTCATTACCAAACTTAAAACAATGGAGAGACCTGGTCATGACTAGCCATCTCTCACCTCCTCACCCCTTGCCTTTTCCTGTAAGACCTATTACAGTCGTTAAGAGTCGTCAACAGGCTCATCTCAGCTATCTGCCAATCTCCGATTCCCACCACCCTTCTGAGTAATACCCCTCCCCACCTTCTCAATATATAGAAGGATCTGGCAACTTCTGTTTCAGTGTATCTGAAGAAGTGTGCATGCACACGAAAGCTTATACCAAGAACTAACTTAGTTGGTCTTTAAGGTGCTACAGGAAGGAATTTTTTTATTTGGACTATGGCAGACCAACACGGCTACCCATCTGTAACAGTTGCAGTAGTGAATGCCACCTCAACTGAAACCAGTCCCACAAGATTGGATAAGATGTTGTGTCAGACATTTGACTTGGCTCCAGAACCTCTGAGAGAAGAGTAGAAAGGGTACACGTTTACTGGTCCCAGACATTTATTTTTCATTTTTTCACTAGGAAGGAAAAAAATTAAGAAACCAAACTGTGAGCCATTGCTGCCACCCCAGTTTATGTGAATTAAACTAGTCTGGCTGCTCCAAGTCCCTTTTCTGTGTTTTCAGTCAATGAGTGAAGTGAGTGAAAACAATGCAGTGAGAATTAGCTAACTCTCTTCCCCAGCACTCTGGTCTCAGTCGAAGTTGAAGTGCCTGCAGCTACTATTCATATTTAAAAACTGCATGTAACCCCGGTAACAGGATTTTCACATCACATCTAGTTGTAGGGCCAGAGGGCAATGCAGAATGCATATACACACATTCATCATGGGAGCACTGTCCAGTACTTGAATACAATGCCTTTACATTGTTCCATAAAGCCCTGAAAATAAGAATAAACCATTTTACAGGGAGGATAAAAAGTAAAGCCCAGACTTCTTGTTATTTGATACCAGAGCCAGCCCAAGGTATTTTGGCACCTGAGATGAACCACAAAATGCCTGCTCCCCACCAGGGAAGAAGGGGTGGGTGAAGATCTACATCAGGAACAAGGAAGGGATAAAAATCTACATAAGGATGGGAGGAGACCAGCAGCATCTCCCATTTGTCAAGAGGCCACTGTAGAGGCTGCACTGGGGAGGGCTACTGAGGAGGAGGCAGATCTGATGTCCAATGACTGGGCTGCAGCTGTTGCAGCTGGTGTTTCATTCCTTGGAGGCCAGATCTGCTGACCCTGTGGATCCTGCCCTCCAAGGCGGTCGCCTCACCTTGCCTCATGGGTGGACAACCCTGTTTGAGACAGGTCATAGAATCATAAAGTTGGAAGGGACCCCAAGGATCACCTAGTCCAACCCTCTGCAATGCAGGAATATGCAGCTGTCCCTTACGGGGATCAAACCTGCAACCTTGGTGTTAGCACCACCCTCTAACCAACGGAGGTATCCACTCAGCTGAGTGTTTAAATTAATTACTTAGGTAGGTTACAGGCAACACTGATCTCAGACTCCACTCCAGCAGGTGAATCACCCATTCAATAAAACATCCACAGTTCTTAAGAAACTCATATGTTCTTTTGTTGGGTCATTGACATGCATTTAAGGGGATCAAAACAGCCAAATCCACAACAGGATGTTGAATCAGAACAACTGAACAAACAACAGGCATTTTAGCTGCAGCCTAGTTATGGGCCCTCCCTTCTTTGTGATTGCCTAATTCTCCCACTTTAAGTGGAATTATCAGCCTAGAAGGAAAGCATCCAATTCCCACACCAGCTACTAGATGTGATGGAATAATCTGTAGCTTGTTTACAGGAATGCTAGATTGCATGTGCAGCAATTTAGTTATAATCTATGCTAGGGTGATGCATTAAAAGAAATCTTCCTACTCTGTAATTGCTTTTCAGATCCTGGTCTCAAAGAGCTGCTCCAGGAGATGCTTAAGCTGCTTAGTTCTACCTTTCCCTACTCATAGAATGAGTCCTCTGCAGCCCATCGATTGCTAGGCAATTTATAGATAAAGTTAAATGTCTTTAGGTGGGACTTTATGTCTGGCAGCAACAGCTGAATGGGTCAAGCTCCATGTCAGACTTCCATTCACTTTAAAGGATTGTACAGTTAGGATGGGAAGCCTGTGGGTCTCCAAACATGGTTGGACTCCAAATCCCATGAACCCTGACCATTAACCTTGCTGGTTGGGGCTGATGGCAGTTGAAGTCCAACAATGTATTAAGAACCACACATTCTTTCTTCCCATTCTAAGGAAGTACAAGTAATCTGTTGGTAAGCAGGAGCTTTGCCTGACTTGACAAAGCTGGTTGAAAGCAGAGAACACTGCCATAGAAACCAAAACCCAAAGAAAAAAATGTAAACAGCATTATCTTCCCAGCAGGGAGAATAACAGCAACCCAAGTATACTCCATCAGACTTGGAGGTGAAAAGCCTACTGTTAAAGGAAAACTTGGAGGTGAAAAGTCTGCTGTTAAAGGAAAACATAATAGGCTGTCTAATTGAGGCAAGCACTTGGAATGGGTGGATCTCAAGCAGTAAACATGGGGTTGTGATAGAATGTTCTGTAAATTGTTGGGAGACAATTTAGCCTCAAAAGGAGGTGACATTCACAGCAGAGATTAATTGCTGAGCCCCAACAGTTGGGATGTAATTAAGCAGGGAGGTGCTTCCTCAGGTATCTTGGCTGGATAACTGCTTTTCAATTCATGTGAATTCTGTTTTTGGCATAATTTAGAGGTGGCATTGGAGAAAAGCAGAGCAAGGGTAGCAGTCAGAAATTTTCACCTGTTGCTAGTCCATCGGTCAGACGTCTTATTATGTGTGGCCTCTGATTAATTTCTGGGCCTTCCTGCTGCAAAAGATTATACAGAGTTTGCATATAAAAGGGTAAACCAGCTGCTAAGGGACCAACTGGCCTGCAGTAGGGGAAAGAGTGGGAAGCTTGTGTGACATGACATGAGACAGAACTTTCGTCTTAGCCATGTGCCCTTCATTTCGCAACCAGGACCATCTTACCAGCTTTGTTTGCCAAATAATTGGAACCTAGGAATCTGTTTTATTCCAAGTAAGAGCATCCAGCTCAGTATTAAGACTGAGTATCAGTGACTCCCCAAGATTTCATGCAAGGGTACCTTCCACCCCACCTGAAGATGCTAAGGAGAGAGCCAAGGACCTTCTGCACAAAAAGCAGATGTGCTACCCTGGATCTGTGGCTCACAGGATGGAAGGAAGGAAGGAATCTTCTTCTTCTTCTTCTTTGGCGATCACTCGTAGCTGAGTAAGATTGTCTTCCATAAACACGGTTTTAACAGTGAGTCCGTAAGTGACTGTGGAGGCCAATTCTGGATCCACAAGTCCTTCCACAGTGGGGACATTGGTTTCCAAGCGGGAGTTGATCACGGTGTGGATTTGCCAAGCGTGCCTTCCTCTTAGCACGTTTCTCCCTTGCGTCCTGAGTTTGAGTGTCTTCAAAGCCCATGACACCTTTGGTAAAGGCTGTTCTCCATCTGGAGCGCTCACAGGCCAGTGTTTCCCAGTTGTCTGTGCTTATACTACATTTTTTTAGATTTGCCTTGAGACAGTCTTTAAACCTCTTTTGTTGACCACCAGCATTACGCTTTCCATTTTTAAGTTCGGAATAGAGTAGTTGCTTTGGAAGATGATCATCAGGCATCCGCACAACATGACCAGTCCAACGAAGTTGATGTTGAAGAATCATTGCTTCAACACTGGTGATCTTTGCTTCTTCCAGTATACTGATGTTAGTTTGCCTGTCTGCCCAAGTGATGTGGAAAAAAATTCGGAGACACTGTTGATGGAATCTTTCAAGGAGTTGGAGATGGTGCTTAAGGAATACCAGAGACGCAAGTGCAAACTCATCTTTTTGCAAAGACTTACAATGCAATCCTATGTATGCTTACTTGCTTACATGCCACCCCAATTGGTGTGAGATTCCAGAGACTCCAGGCACTTACCCTGGGTTCATGTTTCCTTTTGAAAATGAGGCACAGTGGAGACTGTGGTGTCTCTATGATATATTGTTTATTTACACATGTATACAACCTAAGCCTGCCATTAAAGGGTTCATAGCATTAACATTCCAAGAGGTTCTTGCTTCCCCCATGGCCACAGTCTTAGGTGCCAGCAGGAATCATCCATGGCCGTCTGCTCAGCTTGCTGTGTTTAACAGACTGCAACTATTTCCCCTCCAGCCCACATCATCGTCAACTGCAATCCTAAAACAACTGCTCTTCTTCCAACTCTAAAACTACTTCAAAGGCTCTTGTCTTTCTAACTAATTCTGAGTTGAGGGAGGGGCGCCTCCCATTTGCCCTCTCGAACTACTCCTTTTGTCCCCCCATCATATTTAACAGGCCATTACCAGGCTGGCTCCTGACTTGTACGTTAACATGCCAAATCCATTGTCTGGCACCCAGGAATTAGAAGGGGAGTCCAGGCACCCCACAAATGCATACAGTATATTCAGTGGGGCCTACTCCCAGATAAGGACGCACAGAATTGCAGCCTTAGACTGATGTATTAACAAGGCTCATACAGAAGATTAACAACAATAGTGCAATTTATTTTGAAAGGACCTAATAGTTAGGCTCTTAAGCTTTCTGTAGGAGATTAAAATAAGTGGCTTAAAAAAAACAAAAACCCTGTGAATTTATGCTGGCGCTTGGGGCTGAATGCACTGAAATGACACGCTCTCAACAGAAATAGACAATGTGGTTTGATTCCATACTATTTCATGGGGATCTTGGGTTTTTTTTTTTTTTTTGGTGGGGGGGAATCACAAAGTGTATTTAGCTGTGAAAAAAATAACCCACCCTCCTCCAAATCATAGCACTGCTACACTCCCTGTATTTCTGGGGGAAGAGGAGAGGAAATGAGGGAGGGGAGAGACCATCCTGCTGTGGCTGCTGCCCAAGTCTGAGGAATTAGTCATATGTCCTCCTCCTGATGCTGCTGACGTGGTGCCAGGGACAGAATTCACTTCCCTGAGGAAATGATAGGCGAAGCTGGATTGATTGGATGTGTGAATAAACATCCCTCTCCATTTTCTGTAGGGCAGGCAGGCAGGCAGGAAGCATGTTAAGAAGCAGAAAAGGTGCCTAATTAATGAGAGCAGATGCAAAGGTAGAGGCTGCCGGGTGAATCACATGCAGCCGCGCACATCTCATGCCTGCTCTCCCAGCTGAAAGGCTGCCCTGCTCTTCCAGCTCTGCCCCCTTTCCCTCCTCCTCCAGCCTAGTACTTCGAAGCTGCTTCTTGTCTGCGTAGAGAGATCCTCCTCAGCGAGAGAACTGGCAGCCTCGGGTGTTGCCACATAAACAGGAGAAGCCGCTTCCGAAAAGGCATGGCTGGGGGAGAGAGAGGCAGCCAGGCTGCAGCATCCTTCTGCCTGGCCTGGACACTCTCCCTGGCCCTGGCCTCTTTCCCTCAGCTCGTGAGTGGACGAGTGGACTGGATCCAGGAAAAGGTATGTCAGGGGTCTCCCTCTCTCTGGTGGCTTTTTGTCATGTTGCTTCTTTGGGGAGGGTTACGTGTAGCATGTGGAGGGAGGGAATGACAGGGATGAAGGGATTTGGTGTGGGCAAAGGTCACAGGCCTCTCAGTCACCACGGCTTTGCAGGATTTAAAATAGTTTATCAGGCATCAGATTTCTCCATCCTTGCTGGCAAATCACTGGTGCCTTTAAGATGATAATATGGGTGTGTGGGAGGAATGAACTCTCTGTGGTGTTCCAGCAGTTATTATGTCTTTTAGATTTCCACTTATTATATAATTGTGTATGTTTCTATATGTGGAAGGGCCTTAAGGCAGATGATCTAGTAGGGCGATTGTGTATGTTAAAAATAGGCGATCTGGCAGGGTGGTGTACAAGTAAATGCCACCCACTCTGCCCAGTCATCTTGACACAATGCAGAGCACCCCAAAAAACCAGGAAGGAAAGACAAACAAATGCACTCTAGATATAGGCTGAGAGTGAATCAGAAGAGGGCATGGTCTGAAGGCATATGATATGCCAGCCTTTCTAAAGCAGTTCTGGGTCTGATTGGTGCCTGGATGGCAGGCGTGTGTGTGTGTGTGTGTGTGTGTGTGTGTGTGTGTGTGTGGAGTTCCATGATGGAAGAAAAGCAGGGTACAAATGCACTAAGTAAAAGGACAAACACAACTACAATGCACCCCACAATACAACCTACAATGCACGTACAACAGTCAAATTCTGCATACACTCAGAAGTCCCAATGAGTTCAACTGGACTTAATCCTAAACCAGAATGGTACACTGTATTTTGAGGTAACCTTAGAGCACACATTTGGTATATGCTGGTATCCCAGGAATCTCAAATTAAGCTTCTCCAAATCTGCTCAGAAACTAAAATGGTGGCTAACTTTGTAAGTAGATTGGAGCTATATACTTCGGTTATATGGTTATAACCATATATGGATCTGATTACCATTTTATATAGAATCATAAAGTTGGAATAGACCACAAGGGCCATCGAGTCCAACCCCCTGCCAAGCAGGAAACAAGGTATATCAAGGTGCTTGTTGATGGATGGAGACAGACAGACACTTAATGGACAATCCTATATATTGAGTTTAATTAAGCTTTCTCCTACTGAGCTTTCTCCAAAGTAAGTGGATATATCAGGGGCCTCCAACTTTCTTGGCCCCAGAGGAACATTTTCAAATCTAAAGAAATGGTTATGGGCACCACAAAATACCCATTTCACTGAATAAAAAACTGGGCATGTTCAGAACCCCTCTCTGCAAATCAGCACCTACTCACAAACAGACCAAAGAAAGCAGGACATCCCCTCCAAAAGACAGGCAGCCCTCCCCTACCAACAAAACAAAACAAACCCTACAATAAAAAAAATGAGAGGGCAGTGGGGTGTCAGGTGTGCCCTGCTACTCCAAAGCACATCAGATTTCAACCTTATTTAACAATGCACACTTCTTTCCCCCTCTGATAACCATTCTGAACCAAACTGGACAAGACTCTCATGAGATAGTGTGCTGCTGTTAAGTGTGGTTGTGGTTGTAGGAGGTTTGGCTCAGCCACTGATGCAAGTGCAAAGCTGAACAATCAACATGCACTGCATTGTGTTTTGGGGAAGGTCTGTGTATGGCCAAATAGCATAAGTTCAGGAAGCATTTTTTGAAACTTCATGAAAACTTGCCTATAAATTCTAACTTCAGACACTTATGTGCTATCCTACTGTATTAATAATGCATTGCATTACATTCAATAATGCTACATGTTTACTGCCTGGTTAGCACTCTTTAGTTGGCATAAAGTAAATGCAAATTAGTCCCTTAGACCCTGGGATACCAGGTCTCCTGGGTTCAATTCAATTCCTTTTGAAGGCAATGGGGAAATGTGGGTTATTTTTAACCGTAGTAGACTATACACTTAATACTAGTGTGTCACAGAAAGCCCTGATGCGTCTTTAAGCCTTATGTTTTTAAGGACAAGCAATTATTTACTCCTTCCCTTGCTGCTTTTGTCGCAGGTTTGATGTAAACTAGGGCAGTGATGGGGAACCTGTGGTTCTCCAGATACTGTTAGACCCCAACCTACATCAGCTCCACCTTGCATAACCAAGGAAAATTGTAGTCTGGAGGGCCATAGGTTCCCCATCCCAGATTTCAGGCTACGGCAAGCAAGGTAGCATCTGTAAATTCCTTATTACAAGATCACATGCCAAGCCTAAATATGGATTTCCCCCCCGTTCACAAGAGAGTTCCTAATGCTGTACTTTTGTAATATCTTCGTTCTGAAGTCTGTGATAATTGTGGCCAACATTAAGCGCTGTCTAGTTTTCTGCTGCTTCTGATCTAGCGGGTCATCCATTTTAAAAGAACATATGATTTCCTGACATCAAAGTGTCTTATAAAATAATGGCTCTGTCTGTGTGCATATGATGTTAAAGCACATACAATGGGGCCACAGATGCAGTCCAGGATTTATGCCAAAGTAGGCAGAAATATAACTGGGCAGAATTTATCCACTTAAGGGCAAGTAAACATGGCATTTCAGTTGCTGCCATTGTTTTAACTTACTGCTGCTCACCCATATGTCAACTCAAAATCCAGTGCTCCTTTCCCCTTTCTGCAGCTGTGTACATAGTATATCTTTGAAACACATTTGAAACCCGTCGTACCACAGTTGCTGTTGCTCCTATATTTCTGCTGCATAATACACTTCCATTTGCACAGCTGTTGTACTGGATGCACAACTAGTATTTTCACACAACAGCGCTTGCACTGGTGGTCGGAGAACCCAGGCTATATATCACAGCCTGGTTCTTTGGGGGCTTCCAGATTACCAGTATATTGAGCACTCATCCTAATTTGTGAGGAGGCTAGCCAATGTTGAACACTTTCCAGTGTGCCTTCCCATCGCTTTCCTTATCACAAAAAGTCTGATATTTGGGGGTACTGCATTTATTGCAGAAAACACCCCAAGCAATTATAACTGTATGTGATTGATTCCTGCTCCAAAATGGTAGTCGTCTAGAAGTGTGCTATGTTTTCTATTAATGCTCCTTTTTGTTTGTTTTTTTAATAAACCCGTAAAGAAAGTCATGCATATCACAATGTGAATCATTTATTTCCTTAAATATTTTTTTTGGGGGGAGAAGATGTACATATACACCCCCCCCCCGCCTTTCTATTCAAAAGGAGACCCAGCTCAGCTTACAACATGAAATAATAGGGAGGGGAGACATCCTTTAATCACTGATCAGACCTAGCAATTCCATTTCTCCATTTATCTCTTGTGCTTCCAAAGAAAACGTATTCTTCTGCATTAGCATGATTATAGCATTACTGTATTTTGTCTTATAATGGCAGTCACTGGCTACAGTAAATGTTTGTTTGGTCCTGCCAGGAAGATTGCCGCCGTATGTGTCTTTTATTGATTTTCATGCTAAGTGTGCTCATTTCTCCCCGCTAACAACATTCTATCTCACTGTGGTTCAAAGAGCCCTGTTGGCTAAGATGCATAATGCTTTCCACTATTCATACTTCAAGAAAGCTATAATTTAAGAATCACAGTAAACTGAGCATGCTAAAAATTAAGAAAAGAAGAAGATTAAAATTCGCAAAGACCCTCTCTGTTTAGCTTCAAGACTTCTCTCCCAAGCTATTTGCATATTTTCATACCTCTCAAATTATATTATACTGTTTTGAGTTTGGGTGCCAGAGTTTGTGGGTGCAAGGTACCCATAATTTCTGGATTTAGTAAGTGTTAGAATTTAATCAATGCTTGGAGTCTTAAAATGGGCTACCAGATGCTAGATTTATCATGTTGAAATACAGGTCAAACAGGAAGATGGACCATTAAAAGAGGACAAAAGGGAAGATGCAGAGCTATTAAGAAAGCTATCGGCAAAGCAAAGACTCTGTGCCAGCCAACAAATGGGAGGAGCCCCTCCCTGAGCTCTGAGATCCTTAGTCAGAAGACAATGACAGAGTTTTTGTTAGGAGGAAGTTTTATGATTTCACTTGGCTGTGGTGTGATTGAGGGGCAAAGGTCTCAGTCTGTTAAACATAGCAAGCTGGAGAGGAAGGGTCAGAGCACAATATGGGCTGTAAGTTTTAACTGGAGGTTGCAGCAAGGGGAGCAGCAGGACCCTCTTGAAGTGTAATGCTTCGAACCTCTCCATCTTAGGCTCAGGTTGTAGATATGTGTAAATAAACCATATATCATAAAGACACCACAGTCTCCGCTATGTCTCATTTCCCAAGTACTGTAAACAAATACTCTGGAGAAGCGCCTGCACTCCTGGAATCCTGCACCTCTTGAGGAAGTGTATATTTACTTCCTCATGAGGCAGACCCTAAATTTGGCACACATGGCATTCGAAGCCTATTTAGTCATGATACTAATCTAAACATGAGGCATTTGTACATAACTTCAAAAACGTAGGCCCACCAGATATCCCCAGATGGCTACAATACCTAGAAAGCTGACCTTTGTAACAGGCAGGAACAAAGACATGGTAATCACAGGAATACACATCATATACACATCCCAACTTTTATCAGTACACACAATGATGTGTTCACACTTTCAAAACACAAATGTACATATGTGCGTGCTTATTTACCTCAGCTACGCTCATCTGCATAGCCTTGCCTTTCTTTTATTTTTTACCACCCTTCTTGACAGTCCCGATATGCTATGAAGTCCCACCACCCTTTCTACCCCATGACTTTCCCTTAATGTTGAGGTTCCACTTTGCTTTCAGATGAATTAGGAAGTTACTGCACATAATCCAGCTTCTTGAAGTCAGCCCCAGGCTGCTAGTTATGACTGCTGGCACAGTGGCATGGAAAAACCTTAAATGGATGTCTGTGCAAGTAACTGATAACCAATAAGATCTTTATTATGAGAGTTTATTTGCTGTATCGGTCAACTGAAAAGAACCAAGCACCAAAACAGATGGGACAGCAATCTTCAAGAAGTGTTTTTTTATTTATTACTGTTGTTATGTATTCAGTTGTCTGTGCTTGCCTGAGCTTGAGTCTGGACTAAGGATTCTGAGCTCCCGTGTTCTGATTCGATACATGACGTCCAATCACAGAACATTTCAGGATTTGGGCCTCTGCCATTGGCCCTTGAGGGATACCTGTTCTAGAGGGTCCCAACCCTCCTCTCTATTGTTTGGAGCAAAGTCTGGATCCCACCAGTTATATGCAGCAACTATTGTGCTGATATGTTTCTATGTTTTCCTCTTTTTGGGGGGTGGGACGCATGTGTATACATACTTCCATTGTTTGACACTTTGGATGATTATTTTAACAGAAAACTGCTAATGGGTGTTTTAAAATAATACTTCCTACACTATTGTTATATACAAAACACTATAGCAAAATTCATCCAGTCATTCATTATGATTATTATGTTAAAATAATCTCGCCTCCAATTCCTTCCTCAGTACTCCCACCGTCCAACCATTTTAAATGCAACTAGCATCCAACAAGTTGCTGCTCACACAGATATCAACCGAATGTGGCAAAATGATTTGCACCCGATACTGATTGAGCGATATCCAGGATCCCCCGGCAGTTATGCTGTGCGTCAGGTGAGTCTGACAAGCTGAAGGTGCAGTTCACACTGATGTCTGCAATAATCCTTCCCTTTCTGTTTCCAGGATACCTCTAACTGTCCACCAGTTCTAAGTACGCTGGTTCGCACTGGTTCTCGGTAAATTACTCACACGATAGTCTATTATAACAACCTGATAGATTATAGGTCACATTTTACCATAAGAATCTCTGCATTCACAGCAGTGGCTTGGCCCTCCCAACTCTGTAGAACACAAGAGCCCTGCAGATACAGGCCAATAGCCCAGCTGCCCAACATCCTGTTCTCACAGTGGCCAACCAGATGTCCGTGGGAAGCTCACAAGAGGGCAACAGCACACTCCCTACTTGCGTGTTGAGTCCCACAATTGCCACCCCCCAATAATTCACACTTCACACATCAATTTTTGTTTAGGTTTTTGGCATAATTTTGGCCACAACTTTATTCAATTCAAAAATGTGAGTGGTTGCTTAGGCATTGGTTATGACTATCTGTCCATGCCCTCAGGGACAGAGCTGGCATTTCCGGACACCAGCGGAAGCCAGAGGCATTCCGGACACCAGCGGAAGCCTTAGTGGGAAACAAGTATTGGGTGAGAATGAAGCTGGGCATCAGTCCCTCACTTCTCACCCTCATGTTCCTTTGGGGCTTGCACGGCCCAAGTCCGATGCCAGGGACAAGGACAAAAGAATGGCAAGCCCCTGGATTCCTTTAACGGAATTCCCTTCGCATCATTTGGAGGGGCAGGCACTTACCCCTCCAAGCACCACTTTAACCAATGCCTAACCGCCAACCTTACAAGTTGTGACGATTTGCTACGCAGTAGGCGAAAACCAAATGGCACCAGCCAATCCGCCAGATGGCAAAATTCCTACTGTGCCCCCGCACCAAGGCAGACGACACCATGACAGGCATAGCAAGGTCAAGCGATCCAGAGAACCCCCCTATTAAAGGGAGGAAGGGCGGGTGATCCGAAGCAAAACGGCCAAGAGGAATTCCAACCTCTGGCCCCTTATATTTATAGACTCTAACCCCTCCTCTGAATTTGGCAACATACAAAACTCCCCAGCAACCCAATCTTAACCCTTTAGAAGGCTTGGGTTCTCTCTCAAATCTGCCTAGTCATGGCAGGGTGGCATGTTTCCCCAACCGCAACACGTGCTCTCTGGCTAGGGAGAACACGCTTTGTGATTTCTAGCAACTGGGATGCAGAGGCATACTGCCTCTGGCAGTAGAAATAGAACATAGCCTCCATAGCAAGAAGGGACGCAGGTGGCACTGTGGTCTAAAACACTGAGCCTAGGGCTTGCCAATCGGAAGGTCGGCAGTTCGAATCCCCACGACGGGGTGAGATCCCATTGTTTGGTCCCAGCTCCTGCCAACCTAGCAGTTCCAAAGCACGTCAAAGTGCAAGTAGATAAATAGTTAAATAGCTCTGGTGGGAAGGTAAACGGCATTTCCGTGCGCTGCTCTGGTTTCGCCAGAAGCGGCTTAGTCATGCTGGCCACATGACCCGGGAAAACTGTCTGCGGACAAATGTCGGCTCCCTCGGCCAATAAAGCAAGATGAGCGCCACAACCCGAGAGTCGGCCGCAACTGGACCTAATGGTCAGGGGGCCTTTACCTTTACCTTACCATAGCAAGAAGCCACTTCTAACTATTGTATTGCTTTGTTGTTTTTGTTTTCATTACTTATTTGTGCTTTTATCTACCGCCCTGAGATCTTTTGATTAAGGGTGGTATATAAATATAATAAATAATAGTTATAATAATAAATATATCTGATCTACCACTAGTAGTATAATATCACATTCTCATATAATGGACCAGATGGCATAGCTTTGCTAGCTGGAGGAAGAATTGTATTCCTCAGTTGCAAAAAAAATAGCTGCGCTGCATATTGGAAATATCAAAAATATTTTCAGTGGAAGTAGAACTTTGAGGGAAGTTGCACAAAGTGAACACAGAATGTGTAACAGCTGAGCATTTATCCCTTGGAAAGGCCCTCAAACAGCCGCGAGCCATCTTGTTGCAGTTGCAACCTGAAGACAGGTGAGTTTAATGATCTGCAGTTGATGAGGGGGAGGTGGGTAGCCAGTTTCAAAGAGTATCTATTGCATTTAGTGCTGTAGTTTCCTTGGAGATTTACTGGCAGAGAGCCCAAACAAAGAGAAAACAGTGACATCTCTGGCACAGCAGTCATCGGGCATGTACAGACAAGAATCTGTATTGCTAGGGGAGAAGAACAATATCAAAGTAAAAACTTCATAGAAAGAATATTAAATTATGCAATTGAATGGAAATTGGGTTTACCAGAATGTCTCCTTTAGGTATAGATTTCCAGTGTCAAATAGCAGGTTAGCACTATCTGCTTGGTGTGGACAATATTCATTCTCATTCATTCTCTCTCTCTCTCTCTCTCTCTCTCTCTCTCTCTCTCTCTCTCTCTGTGTGTGTGTGTGTGTGTGTGTGTGTGTGTGATATCAGTCTCCACCACAGGACAGGTGAACCATTGTCCTGAATTCTTGTGTGCATTTTCCTGCTTTCGTGTTTCATTTGTATTCTGTTGTTCCTTCAGTAATCTCTAAGGTTATTGACTTCCCACCCAAAAACTGTTGAGGTCTTCGCCCGCTTAGTTTTACAGATGGCAGTGCATCAGCTTCTCCGGACCTTGGGCTTAAATGTAATTTATTGGGGCTTCCTTCCTCATAATGCACAGAGGGATCCACTGAGCATCATGTTTTCATTACTGCTGGTCCATCTCATTTAATTATTGCTTCTCATATTGCTTCTCATAAGCACTGAATCCAGGATTTCCTGTTCATTGGCTTGATTTCATGGAAGTGAATCAAGAGCTATCCTTTAGTCACATCTCTCTTCATTTCTACAGCATGATTCTTACGCATACGTATCGAAGTGTTATATAAGATGCCCTGTTAAACCTTTATTCCAATAACATGAAATGTGCCGCAGGGACCATTCCTAAAGCAGATGAGACACGTTGCTAAGGAAACATCAATGAGGGGCAATTAAATGTCATTAACTGACAGCAGCTAGGATCCAAAACCTGGTTGCCTTCTGTGACAGCACAGGCTGTAGCCAGCAGTGGAGAGGAAAGGGAGGCAAGCAAGCCAACTGCTCCGTCATCTTAACTTCGCCGCTGACACCAAGTGGATACCAAGGTTTATCTCTGGCTGCCTCCACTGAACAGCCTTTAATCTTCTGGACTTTAACCGGCCCAAACTATTACAATTCAATTCAATTCCAGTTCATTACCCCCAGGTCCCAGGGTGAGTTACAACAATCAAAACAAAATGTTAAAAACAATTTAGAACAACTTACCACCTCTACTCCCAATAATGGGTAGGGTGGTATGGTCAGAGTAGACACATTGGCATCCATGGGACAAATTTAACGTTGTGCTCTTCCGATTTCTGCTTGCTGGGCAAAAGGATCCCCTTCCCCTCCCACTGTGTTCTAGATGCTCTCTTAATCCTCCAGAGCAGATTTGGGAACTCCAGCTTAGTTGAATCTGGCCTTCCAGACTTAAGTCCCTTGATTTCCACAGTTCTACTCCGCATATGGCTAACAATGCGGGTGGCGCTGTGGTATAAACCATTGAGCCTCTTGGGCTTGCTAATCAGAAGGTCGGCGGTTTAAATCCCTATGATAGAGTGAGCTCCCGTTGTTCATTCCCAGCTTCTGCCAACCTAGCAGTTCGAAAGTACACCAGCGCAAGTAGATACATAGGTACCACTATGGCGGGAAGGTACTGTATTTTTCATCCCATAGGGCGCACCGGCCCATAGGACACACCTAGTTTTTGGGGGGGAAATAAGGGGGGGAATTAATTTTTTTCCCAAGCTTCCCCCGACCCCAGAACAGGCAGCTCTCCGCAAAGCGACTTCGTGCAGCTCTCCCACTGCTTTCGGAGAGCTTCCTGAAGCCTGGAGAGTGAGAGGGGTCGGTGCACACCGACCCCTCTCGCTCTCCAGGCTTCAGCGAAAGCCTGCATTCGCCCCATAGGATGCACACACATTTCCCCTTCATTTCTGGAGGGGAAAAGGTGCGTCCTATAGGGCGTAAAATACGGTAAACGGCGTTTCCGTGCACTCTGGCTTCCGTCACAGTGTTCTGTTGCATCAGAAGTGGTCCTGCTGGCCACATGACTCAGAAAGCTGTCTGTGGACAAACGCCAGCTCCCTCGGCCTCAAAGCGAGATGAGCGCCACAACCCCATAGTCGCCTTTGACTGGACTTAACTATCCTGGGCTCCTTTACCTTTAACCTTTCAGTGTTGAATTTCAGCAGAGAATGGCATACCTTTCTAGGCAGTTTTTTAAAAACAAAACACAGTTTTGCTTGAAAATAAGAAATGTTTGCCTCCTTTGACTTGTGGCTGTATACATTTCAGCATATCAAGCATCGTCTTCAAGGACTACAGGCTGGCTGGGTAGTTGAAGAAGACACATTTCAGAGCCATACTCCTTACGGATACCGCACCTTTTCAAACATCATCAGCACCCTCAATCCCCTTGCCAAGCGCCACTTGGTGCTTGCTTGCCATTACGATTCAAAATACTTCCCCCCACAGTCGGACGGCAAAGTGTTTGTCGGAGCCACTGACTCAGCGGTGCCCTGTGCTATGATGCTAGAATTGGCACGTTCCTTGGACACGCAGCTTCATTGTCTGAAGGTATTTTCTTCTTTTCTGCATTTGTTTCTGCATTAACCATGAACCACAGCATGGCAACTGACCTTGCATTTTGTCCTCCGTCCCTCATCCCACAGAAGGCCGTCACAAATGGCAAGTCAGATCTCTCCCTGCAGCTCATTTTCTTTGACGGCGAAGAAGCTTTTGTCCGATGGTCCCCTTCAGATTCTCTATATGGCTCTCGGCACTTGGCCCAAAAAATGGCATCGACTCCACACCCTCCAGGCGCCACACATACAACTCAGATTCAGGGCACTGTAAGTGAGAACTTTATGGAGGGAGAAGGAAGGGGGGCGAGGTGCATGCACTAGAGTAACTGATCTAGACAACAAATCTGAGAAATATTGTGTGATATATATATATATATAATGTATATATATGTGTGTGTGTGTGTGTGTGTATATATATATATATATATGCTTTCGTAGATTTTCACGGGTACAGGAATGCAGGTTTTGGTGTCTTCGGGTGTCTTCCCGTGTAAGAGTTGGGGTGTCTAGGCGACGTTTCGACGAGGTCTCACTCGTCATCTTCAGGCTGGTGCTTTCGGCTTCTTGTTACTGGAACAGAGCAGGATCTCAGTGTTTGAGTTCCTATAAATACTGTTGAGGGGGTGTGGTGTATAGCCTCCAACGTTCTGGGCAGAGAGGAAGTTCCCAGGTTAGTGTGCCTTTTCTTCTTTTGTTCATTAATTACTTGAGGGATATCTTGAGTGATTTCTTGAGTGATATTCTGAGTACCACTTAGGAGGGTCATTAGGTGTGGATTAGTTGCTAAAGCTTTCGTGTCTTGACCTCTTGAGCTTGTGAAGAGTTTTTCTGAGAAGATGGCTGTACTGCACTTAGTTGTGCTCTGGCTTGGCTTCGTGTATAGGGGCGAGCTGTGGTTTTGTGCCCTGTGCCAGCCAGATCTGTGTAGGGATTGCAGGGGGGTGCAGCATCCGGAGGTGCCACTATGGTTTGGCTACTGGATGGTGTCTGTAATTTATCTGTGGAGAGGGTCTGGGTTTGGGTCTGGTGTGGTTGATTGGAGATGGCGTTCTGTGTGCCTCTGGTTCTGGTGTCGGTTTTTGTGGGGAGGGCTATTTTCCAGATGTCTGGCAGGCGGGACGTATCGTCACGCTTGTTCATGTTGTGAGGGTGTTTCTCTATCTCGATGGCTTCCATGATTATTCTCTTGTGGTGGTGTTCCATGTTAAAGAGCAATTTGGAATCTGAAAAATTAATTTCGTGTCCTGTTTCTTTCATGTGTTGGTAAAGAGAATCACACCACCACCCTGCACAAATAAACTCCGTAGCCAAGACTCTCATCTCCAGAACCAAACGCCTGGCTGACAAAGACCACTTGACAACTGAGTTACAGAATCTCTCAAATGTGTTAATCGCCAACGGATACCAGCAAAACAGGGTTACGAAGCTAATCCAAAAAGAAACACCCCCCAAAAACCAAGACACAGAAGAAAACAATGGCATGGCCCTCCTTCCTTATATCAAGGGCACTACAGATAAAATTAGCAAAATCCTCCATAAACACAATATCAAAACAGCCTTTTGCACCAACCAAAAAATAGCCAATATCCTCAGAAACCCCAAAGATAAAATCCAGTTAGAAAACCAAGGGGTCTATGAAATACCCTGCAAAGTCTGCCCAGCCACGTACATTGGACAAACAAACAGACGAATAAATGCACGTATCGCAGAACACAAGAATGCCGTCAAAAAAGAAGAAAAAACTTCCTCTCTTTACCAACACATGAAAGAAACAGGACACGAAATTAATTTTTCAGATTCCAAATTGCTCTTTAACATGGAACACCACCACAAGAGAATAATCATGGAAGCCATCGAGATAGAGAAACACCCTCACAACATGAACAAGCGTGACGATACGTCCCGCCTGCCAGACATCTGGAAAATAGCCCTCCCCACAAAAACCGACACCAGAACCAGAGGTGTATATATATGTAGGTTTTGGTGTCTTCGGGTGTCTTCCCGTGTAAGAGTTGGGGTGTCTAGGCGACGTTTCGACGAGGTCTCACTCGTCATCTTCAGGCTGGTGCTTTCGGCTTCTTGTTACTAGAACAGACACCCGAAGACACCAAAACCTACATTCCTGTACCCGTGAAAATCTACGAAAGCATATATATATATATATATATATATATATATATATATATATATATATATATAAAATTGGTGCAACTGTCTGAAATGCTTTAAAGCAGGACCAGAAAAGCCTCTACTTGGTGAAGGATATGGGGTATATGGAAGCAGAAAAGTGCTTTGCAATCTTTTGATGGGTATAGCTAAGGGATGCAGAGCATTTTCTTTTCTTTAGTTTATTTTGCATGACATCTTCGGCATAATCCAGCCAAAAGTAAGCACTCCGAAATCTTGTTGATTTTTAAAAGGGAGGCAATTTGGCATGTAACTTACTCTCTCGCTGGAATTGTGGAACAAATCATCTCCATGTTTCAAATAGCAGTATGTAGCCATTGGACCGTGTATGAGCCACTGTCCATAGTGAATGTTCAACCATGTGAATGGCTGTGTCACAAAATGTCTCTGGGGGCTTATCCACACTTACTATTTGCCTCGCTTTTTCCAGGCATAGGCCCATATTTTAAAGCTCTTTGTCTGAGCACTACTACTTTTTTTGCCCCAGAACTTCCCTGCAAAACCAGGTCTAAGTGCAACAAATGGTAATGTGGGTTTTCCAGAGATTGCAGTTTGCTCCAATTCTGCTCTAAAGAGCGGGGTTTTTGTTGCAGGGAAAGCTCCGAAGCAAAAAAAAAAAAAGGTTTAAAGTGTGGGTTGGGTTTGGAAAAAAGCCTTGCGTCTATCAACACTCCCTGAATTGGGCCAGTCAGTACAACATATTTATAGGGTTCTGTGAGTGACATTTAAAAGGCCTATTTCTTTATTGATTTCTCATAGGATCTTTTTGTGCTACTGGATTTAATCGGTGCTCGGAACCCAACATTCCCCCTTTACTTTCTGAACACAGCCCGATGGCTGGGGAGACTTGAAGCAATCGGTAAGATCAGATTATGCAAAACATAATGACTTAAAAAAACAATGGTTGCCATAACAGGAACTCTAAGCTCTTCTAGCTTCATGTGTGTAGGAGTTAAATTCTGGCTGTAAATTACTCTCCAAATTTTACAGCTCTGCATATGGCAATTATTTTTGCATTGGGGTGGAATCTTAATGAGAAGAATAATTCCTGACTATTGTACTCACTTATCATATTGTAACCCAGCTCACATTTTCTTTATTAAAATATTCATAAGCCTCACAGGATCAAATCATTTAAAATCAATGAATTAATTCATTTTTTAAAAAAGCATCTGAAACAATAAACAACCGCCTACAGTTGATTCACAGCAGTTGATAAACAGCTGAGACAATAGCCAGGTTCTTCCTTTCTTTTTCAAGCTTCCAGACCCAACTCTGTAAGATAAAAATCTATGCTGATATTACCCAAATAGTGAGTTTGCTAGCATGGGATGCTAGTTGACCAGCATTTAGCAGTACAGTTGTACCTTGGAAGTTGAATGGAATCCGTTCCAGAAGTCCATTCAACTTCCAAAATGTTCAGAAACCAAAGGACGGCTTCTGATTGGCTACAGGAAGCTCCTGCAGCCAATCGGAAGCCACGTCAGATATTCGGCTTCCAAAAATAGTTGCAAAACACTCACTTCGAGGTTTGTGGCGTTCGGGAACCAAAATGTTCGAGAACTAAGCTGTTCAAAAACCAAGGGACGACTGTACTTCATATGAGAAGCCCAAACTGGTTGGTTTTCAACCAGAGGTGTCATAAATCAGGGATGGGGGGCATCATTGGCCTACAAGTCCCTTTAGCAACCAGCCCGTGGCCAGTGGTCAAGGATGTGGGAAGTTGAGAGTCCACCAAGATCTGGAGGGCCACAGGTAGTACATGTGGGGATGGGTTTTAATAGGTAGGAGAGGTTATATTCATTGCAATTTCTTCCTCCCACACATCTGGATTGAACAGAGTTTCAAAATCCTACCCTTGGCAGCAAAATTAATAGGACTTAGGCTGTAAAACCTTGTTTTGAGCAAATCCAACTATGAAGTAAGTTGGCTTTCCCCCTTTTCCCCCTTTTAACCCGCTTCAGAATCAGGCAACAACTGGTAAAGTAAGTTTAAAAATAAGATTTACTTAGTTTATAATTATGCATTGGATCACAACAAAGGCAGTATCAAATCTATGCAGGCAAAATATTTACAGTATAAGCAGCTTCAGGCATGTGCCTGGAGCTGGAGCAAGTAGAGACATGTCTGCATCCAACACTGGTCAAAGGAAAAGAGGAACAGGAAGTATTTTATGTTCCTTCCTCTCCAGGAAAAGGAGGGGAAATGACATCACACAGGGCGCTCTCTACCACTTGTATTTCTATGGTCTGCCTATCAACAATACAGCTCTGTGGTATTAGCGCCTTCTCATGCTAACTAGCAAGAATATGCATTTGTTTGGCTGCTTTGTTGTTTAGTTGTGTCTGACACTTTGTGACCCCATGGACCAGAGCACGCCAGGCACTCCTGCCTTCCACTGCTTCCCAGTTTGGTCAAACTCATGTTAGTAGCTTTGTTTGGCTGCTAATCCCCCACAAGACACAGGCTGCATCATTCTCAAGGCCATTGTACTGTGTGAAATTGTGTCCGGGGGGTGTATTACTCCTTTGTGCATCAAAGTTAGACTTCCCTATCCTTTGAGCCCCATATATTGTTAGATTATACCCCCATCATTTCTAGCTAGCGTCTGGGGACCTTGGGTTAGGGAAGGATGGTCAAAATGTTTAAAACATTTCAAATTTAGGGTCTTGGCTTTTTAAACAAAATATTGCCATACACTGTTTAATTTTTTTTATTTTTTATTTAAAAAAACCCTGCAGAACAAAACCTTGTTGCTTTGGGTTTGCTAAACAATTACTCTCCTGAAAGGCCCTATTTCCGGCCTGACTTACGAAGACATCCAGTAGAGGATGACCACGTCCCATTTTTAAGAAGAGGTATGACAACTTTTTATATATTATACTTTTGGCAGCAGGGTCTGAAAGATGAGAACTTGGGGCAATGGCAGAAGGGATATAAGGCAGGCCCCTATACCTACCTGCATTAACATGAAAATATAAACATGTTCAGCATTAACTAATGATGTGATATTATTGCATTTTCTGTAGGGCTTGAAAGGTGGAAATCATTTTTTTAAAGTTATTTTTTATATGGTTGCATTTCTAATTTCTTTACCCTCTTACGAGTAAGCTCTGGAATTATTTCTGATCTAATACTCACTAAAGAAATATCACTGGACTAGAATGTAACACCACAGTGCTATTGTGTTTATATAACCAAGTAAAGTACATGCCCAGAAGTCCAGTAATCTCCAGAATCATCTTCTTTGTTCTCTTCCCTCCAGGGGTTCCTATCCTACACCTGATCCCAGCTCCTTTCCCTAGAGTGTGGCACACCATGGAAGACAATGAAGAAAATCTTGACAAGCCAACCACTGACAACCTCAACAAGATTCTACAAGTATTTGTGCTGGAATATCTCAATCTGTGATGGAACACTGTTGGCTCCCACACAACTCCTGCTCTGTTTTTAAGGCTACCACTGTTTCCTCTTTAGCTGCTTCCAAAAACAGGCTTTTGGAGACTATAGGAATAAAATAGCTTAGTTTTTAATCTCTGCCCCCTAGAGGAAAATGGAAAGAATGGCAATTCTTTAAGGTTTAGTGGTACACACAACTGTGGGTAAACCAAATTCTGGCAGTGGGGAAAATAAACATTTATACCAAACTGTGTTCAAGTAGAAGGAAAAACACAACTGTTCAGCTTTCATTGAAGAAGAAATAAATGAAAAGGCTTAGTTTCATTATGCTACACAATGATATTCAGTACAGTATTTCATGATTTTAGCTACAGCAACATTCCAAAAAATTAAGTGCTATTTCCTTTAATATCAAGTGATAATAATTTAATGCATACTTGGTATGCAGTTAAATGTGAATAGAAGATAGATGATGAGAGGAATCCATCCTTGTAGCTTATTTCTTCTAATATCCTTCTGTCCAGATGAATCTCATGAAGTGGTCCACTGTATGAGGTTCAAAAATAAATGTTCATTTACTGTGCCATAACTTGTAGTCTAACTGGCTAAAATGAGTCCCTATGCCTGGATTACCATTTTGTACAAGGTGGGGAGGGGGATAAGGGTCTCTTAAATCATAATGTTACCACACAATGCCCTGATTGCGTAGCCCTACGATCATTTATCAGGTGAAGGGTCATCCCATATTACTGTGTTATCTCTACATGCAATTATTCAACAGTGGAATTCAAACTTAGAGGTGAATCATAGATGAAGCAACTGCTTGATGCCTAACTAAATTCCACTGAATATATCAAGTCACCCTGACTCTGAATTTAACACATTTTCAGGCTGCATTTTTAGATCCTTTTAAATACACACACAATGCACATCAGTGGTAGTATCTTGCAGATTTCATTGTACAGTTCAATCTCAGAACCTTGCTTTAATTGTAACGGAATAGTTTTGCCACTACAGCTAAAAAATCATCCTCTGATGTGTTTGGTCAATTCCCAGTTCCTGTCCCTCTTCCCTGTACATGAACACACAGAACATTTCCACCACTACAATTCACTGCCTCCCTCCACTTTGCTTATTCCCGACCACCTCCCTTCAGAGTTTGGGCCTGTGTGGGAACATAATGCTGCAACTGTGAGCTTTGTTGCTATGGCAGGATGTCTGCAAATACATTTGAGCTCCAATACCTCAATTACACAAGCATGGTCTGTAGAATTATATCCTTCTAAATAGTTGTAACTATGGGCTTTAGTATATGGTAGTGGTGGGAATTTATTGCGTACACGTGTATCCCTCAAAGGAGAACGAGATGAGACACTTTATCCTCACAACAAACTGGTGAGATAGGTGAAGTCAAAAGATCATGACTGGACCAAGGTCACCCAGGGAGCTTTACAGCTGAGTGTTGAGTTTAACTCTAGTCTCACATGTCACAATCCAACACCCTATAACCATTATCTTTCATTATACCCCAAACTTGGGAATGCATTTGTTAGAAAGAATGTTTAAACCTTCAACCATGTACCAGGCATGCAGGATTAACAGCATTACCTTATGGCTATTGGTAAATTTTCCACTTTGGATAGGTGATCTAACGTTTACACTACTGAGTTATTCTGAAATAAAAGTCCTAAGTCTGATTTGTATCTAATTCTTGAATACGTAATGACCTGGATGTAGTCTTTAAAAACAGAGCACCATTCTTTGTGTTTACATTTGGATAAGCGAGTGCCTTGTATATTGGCACTGTATAATAAAATAAACACTTGTTAAGTCTGTTGGAGCCTATTTTCTCCCTCACACTTAGTTCTCCAGAGTTATGTTGGTCTGAAGGGCCAAGATATACAAAATGAGTAAGATAAAGTGGTACCTCGGGATGCGAATGGGATCTGTTCCAGAGCCCCATTCACATCCTGAATGGAAGACGCGATGGCGCGTCTGCACGTGCACAGGTCGCGTTTTGCCTCTTCTGCGCATGCATGTGATGTCATTTTGAGTGTCTGCGCATGCACGAGCGGCAAAACCCAGAATTAACGTGCTCTGTTACTTCCGGGTTGCCACAGAGCGCAACCTGAAAGCGCTCAACCTGAAGCACATTCAACCCGAGGTATGACTGTAATTGATTTTACTGGACAACTTCTGTGGCTTAGCAGAATACAAACAGCCCAAAGGAATGTATGGGCTATACCAAAGGGAGTTCCACTCATACAACACAACTTCCATTTCCTCTCCTCCCCCACAGAACCCAACACCCCCAAATCTGCTCCAGAAGGATCCCTATCCCTTTGCAGCTGATCTTGAGGCTTAGAGAGGAAGTTCCACTGGGCACATGGAAATCTGCTGCACATGTAGAGCAACAACATTGGATTCAGCCCTGTTTTAAATTCTACCCACACCCAATGACACACGCCTCTTTGAGCTGGGTGGAAGAGGGCACATAAACTTCTTCCACATCAAGGAGAGTGACTTGGAAAACCTGAAATGGCTCTGGTACGGTTGTCCTGCCTCAAAGAACATCATGTGTCCTTTTAGCAATAAATGGATATATCTCACAATCAAAATAACCAGACACCCAGCAGTGGACATGCTAGAAAAGGAAAGGTATCTCTGTCCAGCAAGGCATTTGGGAAAGGGAAGGTGGAAAAGTCAAATCCTGAAATCAAATCACCACCCCCCACATCCTCCTTGCAGAAGGGTCCTCTCAATCACAAACAGGAGAGGGTAGGAATGTAAATGGCTGCCTTTAGTTGTGGAGAGAAACCTGGAGGTAGGAAGAAGGTGGGAGAGTCCACATGCCTGCTGCAGCAACCTGGTTCCATGCATGCTGTTAGTGTGACTGTTTTGGAGAGCAGGGCGGAGGAGAGAGGCAGCCACACTTTGTGGTTTTCCATGGTAGAAAAGTAAAGTTGATGCTGGTCACCAACTAATCTAAATCATGTTCCCTTGTAGGTAAGGACTTACTGAAGGAAAACTAGGTACAGTATATAATGTAGGCAGGTGGTATACAAATTTTCACTGGCAACAGAATGAAGGAAAAAGTATCACAATACTTATTAGCAAAACATTAAAATATGCACTCAAATCAGTTACTGACCATGCTAGTTGAAACTGCTAACAAAAAACGGAGTGACTGGCCTGTTGCTATACTATACATTTAAGCACCTTGCTTACCTTCATGCAGAGAGGTACCATCACTTTTTAAAAAGCAGCTGGAAAGAAGTTTTAAAATCAGTGTTTCCATAAATAAAAAAATGCTACTAGGTTAGCCAAAGCATTCATTCCACATACCATGCCACTACTCTGAACTCTTCAAAGAGGATTAACAATAGTTTAAAAGGACCACCCTAAGATTTCCCAGCACACTGTCAAACACAGATGACAGAAATAAAAACGAATCTGTGATAGTTAACACCATAGGAGAGTTGATAACTCTTGTGAACCTGGCAGCAATATAAAGTATTTATTTAGATAAGCATCTCTTAATGTCAAATAAGATTTGAAGTGGGTCTGTTGGACCTCCAAGTGGTCATTTATATATGACACACACCTTTCCAATTAAGGAAAATGTAACTTTTAAAAATGATTGTATGATTACATCATAGGCAAAGAAGTTTTGGAGAAATTTGGTAATTGGAAACACTCTTCATCACCATCAAGAAAACGATATAGAACCTCACTTCTGGCCAAATTTGTTATCTTCTGAAGTTCCTTGATATATTGTACTGTAATCATTTACAAAGCAAAAATAAAACATGAATAAGCTCACCGCTTGCATAGCTGCAACTTTTACAGTCAGAGATAGTAAATGAAACACCAAAAGCACATTTTCATGATTGGAAATATTTGATCCTGGTCCATCTAAAAAATATGAATAGTCTTGTAGAAAAAAGTGAGCAATAAAATAGATTTAAAAAATAATCAAACAATAAATATGGAAAATAGTTTATTGGGGCCTGGGCTGACCTTGAGTGCCAGTTCCATATCTGTGGGGAGCATTTATTAAACCAGTCCTGAATCCCTGGGTTGCCCCTATTCCTGGGACTCCAAATCCTTGTGTGAAGACACTGCTGTAAGGTACAGTTCCACGGTTGAAGCCTAGTCTGTAGGGCCTTGTCTGAGTATTCACGAGAATGACTGGATTCATATTTTTGCCTGGTGTGTTAAAGGAGAATTCTGGAGGTGGACTACTTGCTTTAGCTGGAGTAGATGTAGCTACGTTAGAGTTTTCTGCCATTTTTAGAGGTGGCATTGGAATGATGTGATGATCTGAAAGATTCAGCATATTGTTTGCAATAGTTCCAGAGGTCAAGGCTGGCCTAATCCAGTCATCTTTGAAAATCTGAACAGTCAACGTAGACACTAGCGTATACAACCGATTGGTCACGTGAGCAAGTACCATTTGTTCATTAGCATCTCTTCGAATTCTCACGTGTACTGATCCAGCCTAGAAAGCAAAGAAGAATAAGCTCATCGCTCCCCTGCACTTGAAGCATATAAACTGTGCAGGAGAAAAACAATCTTCGAGTGATGTTATTAAAAAGAGTGGCATGCTTTGTTTTGAAAAAATAAAATAAAATAAAGTCAGGTGGGGGGATACATACCAGAGAACCAAATCCCAATGTCCAAAAATGCTCGTTTCGTACTTCTAAGACACCATCCAATGTAGAAACCTAATTGAAGACACACAATGAATCACAATATTAGTATTAAAATGCTAATGTTTCTGACAGCTTATTCATAAAGCCCCATGGGTTATGTTAATAGAAAAGCTCACTTGGAGTCCATCCTCCTTGAAATCAATGTGTTTTCTATGTAAACATGCAAAAGATCAAGATGTAAGCCTATTTATACTTCTACCAACTGCATTCTTCAAAAGGCTACTCCACTTGGAACACAAGACAGCATCAGATACATCTCATAAGACTGATCTGAACATTCTATATTTATATATTAATTTATTAGTAAAGTATTAACAATGTTCTTTTTTTAAAAAAAATAAATGTGTATCTTTAGCTTCTATAGTATCCAAACTAAAAATGTGAACAAAGGCATCATTGCAAAAATTAATGGGAGATGCTGTTTACCAAACTCCTACAAAAAGCACAATATTTCATTGATACTGAAAACTGAAACACCAGTATTAGAAAATAAGGAAATATTGCCTCCTCTCCCTTGGCTACACAACCCATAATATATATATATTGTGCATGCTCTGGGGCAAGGGTGGCCCTGGCCACTGTATACCAATGTAATATTTTAAACTAACTTACTTCTCTTATAAGTTTATCAAGCTGTCCAATCACATGAGGTGGCGTTGTCTGAAAAAACAAAAGATATTATTACTTTTAAAAACTGCCAAAGAGGTTTTTTTCCCTAAGTTCTTAAATGACTCGACAATATAAAGACAATAAAAGTGGCTCACTATATGGAGTGGAGCTGCTATGCCAGCTTCCTGGCAGATGGCTACAGCTGCTTAACAGAAGGGAAGGGGGTGAGGGGGAAGGAAAGTTGGCATAATGTAGATGCACCAAGAACACCACTAGATTTGGCCCCACCAGTGTGTTTGCGGCACACTGACCTCCCCGCCACCTCCCACTCTGTTAAGGAATAGCAGCCCACATGCCAGGGAGTTAGCATAGCAGATCCCCGACACCCAGAAAGCAGCTTCTGCTGAGGATGCACTAAGGACTCTAAGTGGGACTCTACAAAATGACACTGTGCTTTCACCTCTTAATAGGCGCGTTCTTGCTCAAGGTTCTAGCAAACTAGCCGTGTTCTCCTCCCAGGATACTCCATTCCGTAACCCTCCCTACCCACGCCTCCAGGTTTTCTTTCCTGACTGACATGCTTCATTCTGTGGTTGTTGGGGGCCTTGCGCATGCTCAGTTCTCACCAGGCCTTTTTCTGCCAATGTAGGGCTTTGTTTACAATTCAATGAAATATTTTAAAATTTACATTTATTTACTTGTAAAATTTGGAGACTGCTTTCCAGCAGATGGTCCCATAACGCTACCCCACAGTCTTAAAAAATACAATCATGAAGACAAAATTCAAGTAAAACAAATAAAAGATTACAACAGTAGAGCACTCAAGTTCAGAACAAACTAATCAGATCCTCTAAAGACCTAGAAAAGCTCTGTTTTTAACTATATGGTGGGAAGCCACTAGTGATTATGCCAGCCACAATCCCAGGGGGATGGAATTCTAGAGTTGTGGCACAATGACCAAGAAGTGCTTGTCTTGCATCCCAGCATGGCAGAGCGCACTCAGCACTGTAACCATGAAGGAGGCCCCCTCAACTATCTCAAAGTATAGGCTGGTTGATATGGGGAGAGGTGCTCCATCAGTTATCCACGTTCCAAGTCATTCTAGGCTTTATATACCAACAACAGCATCTTAAATTGGGTCCAGTATCATATAGGCAGCTGTTGAAAATCCTGCATATCAGGTGTAATATGGAACATTTTTTAACATTTCATAAAATGAGAGGCTGCGTGTGTGTTTTTTAAATTAAATGGGTGATGCTAATCTTGGCTACACTGAAAGACGCTATCACAAAGTCACTTCTTTCATTGGCTCACCTGAAGCAATACTTTCCCACTGTAGACACTCATGGGATACATGGTACCAAACGTCATCAAGGCAATGGCTAGAGCAGAGGCAGTATCTACTGCAAAATAATTACTGAAAGAAACAAGGGAAACATTAGCGGGCACACCTGTTTTTCAGCCTTCGGTATCTATGAATGTCTTCATTAAATTCATGAGTACTTACTTAATTTCGATTAGCATGTATGTAATGCAAAGAGCTAAAGCCCCCGCAAGGTCAATCAAGATGAAAGGGTTCATGCGTGGAAGAAAGATGCTGCTCAACCCAGGAATGATCCCACACAAACTAAAAGAAAGCGAGGAATAAGATGGATCAATAGTGGATCAATCCAGTTAAACAGCAACCCACGCAATTTATAGGTACAGTGATGGCTCTTATGGCAGCCCTCTGCAGACAGGGAACTCTACCTGACCCAGGTGTGAGCCTTATTGCTGAGGGAAATGATACAAGGGACAGAAGCATACCTAAATGCTGAAATAAAATCAAGGAAAATGCTCTTCAATTTTAGTTACACATATTTCCTCCCAGCTCTGATGGTGCCCAGTTTCATAAAAGGTTTTAGCTATTGAAATGACATGATGGCCTCCCCCAACTATAACTTATTTATTTAGTGGCAGAGCGCACACTTTGCATTCAGATGGCTCTCAATTCAATCCCTGGCATCATTTGTCAGTTAAGAGGATCAGGTGGCACATGCTGGGAAACAGAATTCTGCCTGAAATCCTGGAAAGCTGCTGCTAATCAACTGTTGACAGAATGGATTAGGCAGAGAAATAGTCTGACTTGGTATAAGGCAGCTTTTTATGCGAAAGTGGACATGGGGAATCATCTTGCTTTTTCATATATGTATTTTAAGAAACTTAACATGAAGGCCATCACCAGCCACCATATGATCTGATGACGGGCAGGGTACAAAGGTTATTGGGGAATTCAAATTCTGCTTGATCCTACTCTCACTCATAAAGAGGGAGGTGTTTCAAGATGTTAACCAGAGCAGAGACAGATGCCATCAAATATCAACCTAGCAAATTCAAAACACTTTCATATTATTGTGACATTTTCTATAAACATTTTCCAGGACTTTTCCCAAGACCAGATGGAAGCATAGGATAGTTGGTTTAGCAAGGATGTCAGGTTTCTAAACCATTACGCCAACTGAGAGCAAACACAGACCAGCACAATTGAATACTTTGGGAAAATGCAGGAACTATGTACCTTGTCTTCTAAATTCTGTTTATCTCTGCTCAGTAACTCATCTTACAGGGAGGCCATTTTAGTAGGGGGAAGAGAATGCAGGTCAGAGGCAGTCCTTGGTCTTGTCAAACTGCATGACCAGCAAGGCCCATGGCCAAACCCACTATTCCTTCTATATAAATCTTGCCATTCACTGGCAACAGGCATGGGAAGATTTAGTCCAAGGGCTGCCAGCTGCTGATCTGTAACGTCTTATTTTTGCAGCAGCAAAAAAAGAAAAGAAAAAAGGCAATGCTGTTCTAGGCTGCATCAATGGAAATATAGGGTCCAGATCAAGGAAAGTAAAATTACCACTCTATTCTGCCTTGGGCAGATCACACATGGAGTACTGTGTCCAGTTCTGGGCCCCACAATTTAAGAAGGATATTGACAAGCTGGAACGTGTACAGAGGTGGGCGACCAAGATGATCAAGAGTCTGGAAACTAAGCCTTATGAGAAACAGTTGAGGGAGGTGGGTATGTTTAGCTTGGATAAGAAGAGACTGAGATGAGATATGATAGCAATCTTCAAATATTTAAAGAGCTGTTACATGGAAGATGGAGGAAGCTCTTCTCCTGTCTAGATGGTTGGATTTCAACCACTGGATTCAAGTTACAAGAAAGGAGATTCTGACTAAACATTAGGAAGCACTTTCTGACAGCAACAGCTGTTCGACAGTGGAACAGTCTCCCTTGGAAGATAGTGGACTCTCCTTCCTTGGCGGTTTTTAAGCAGAGGCTGGATGGCCAACTGTCATGGATGCTTTAGCTGAGATTCCTGCACAGTAGGGAGTTGGACTAAATGATCCTCAGGATCCCTTCCAACTGTATAATTCGAAGGTTCCATGATTCTGTTACCATGTCATCCGTTTAACTTACCTCCTACTTAGATCTGCAACATGTTCCTGAAGCCAACTTGTACTTGCGGCTAAAAAAACCCCCCACCATAGCAAATATTATTACTATAACACTTATGATAGCATGTCAGTCACTAAAACACACAGAAATGTATTTTTGAAAACTACAAGTGCAATTCTATGTCAGGCCTGCAGGAAAATAATAGGTCTGGATGTATGTTTTATTGTTCCAGGTCAACTCACTTATTGTGCCAGCATAGCTACAGTGCTCTTTTAGCATCATTACTTTAATAATAGTATTCTGATATTGTAAGAACAATATACAAGACTAGTTTGCACAGGTGTGAGTCAGGGTTCAGTGGCAGGTGTTTCTTAAAACAGTATTTTAAAATATTTCTAGGCTACCTTTATAGGAAATCCAACATGCCTTACAGAAATAAAAAATGCAAAATGATGAAATGAGCAATGCAAAAGTTAAAATCACCCTATACCCCCCCAAAAGAGAAAATCCAATAAAACATTTCCCCCAGTAACCAAAGTCCAGTGAATAAAAAGATCAGACAAAAATACTATAGCTTGACTAATATATATCTGAAACTGAACACTTAAGCTCATTGACATTTAAAACGTTTTGAAAAAAGGCATGTGCAGGTGTAAACCTTGATAATATGGCGCCATGTGCTAGGCCAAAATTTGCTGCCCTCCCCGCAGCCCTCCTGCGACCTTCCCAAAGCCAGGTAAGGGAGGTGCTGGGCTTTGGGAAAGAGGAACGAAGGTTCTGAAAGGGTCCTAGAGTCCTTACGACTCCTTCTCAAAGCTGGGTAAGTGCTAACTAGACTTTGGAAAGGAGGTGGGAGGACTCTAGGACCCTGTCAGAGCCCTCAGACTTTCTTCCCAAATCAGGTCCTTACTAGGCTTTGAGGAGGCAGAAAGGTGCCCCCTTGGCTCAGCGACCTGTGCGGAGGGCTCTGTCCTCAATCAGCCTCTGGCATGTGCATAAGCAAGCCTCATCAAATTAATATTTACACACCTTCCATAACTGTTTTTTAGATAAAGCATCATCTAGATGTAAACAACTGTTACTCAGAGGCATCCACAAGTACATTTGTCAGGAAGAATTGCCCCAGGCTCTCTGGCAAGTAGCATCACTCAGCAAAGAGTTGTCATTGGCAGTACAATTTGGAGAGAATGTTTCTTCTCCACTGCAAATGAGAAAACACCACCCATTTATCCCAGGCCCTCTAGGCATACAAGATTTGGGGGAGAGGAGGGGCTTGGTGGCAGTCAAAAATAGTGGCTAGCCAGAAAGTAATATTGTTTTTTTGTAAGTAAGTCATATCTCCAAATCCATAATCCATGGACATTCACTCATTTTAGATTTAACACATGTATTCATTACGTACCTTCAGAGACATAAGCAAAAGGTTTATTCCTAATAGAAAGCATTGTAAACAGGTTGAAGGAGAGTGCCACAAAGGTACCAACCAACAATCGACCCCTAAAAAGAAGAAATCAATTTTAATGCCATTGACTGTCATAATATTCCACCAAGTACTAGTTACCTTAGCCAGTTTTTTTTATTTACTAACCTGTTTATCATCCCATTTTTCTTCTTCATTTAGCTACATTAATCAGCCTTTTTTAAGGGACGCGGGTGGCGCTGTGGGTTAAACCACAGAGCCTAGGGCTTGCCGATCAGAAGGTTGGCGGTTCGAATCCCCGTGACGGGGTGAGCTCCCGTTGCTCGGTCCCTGCTCCTGCCAACCTAGCAGTTCAAAAGCACGTCAAAGTGCAAGTAGATAAATAGGTACCACTCCGGCGGGAAGGTACACGGCGTTTCCGTGCACTGCTCTGGTTTGCCAGAAGCAGCTTAGTCATGCTGGCCACATGACCCGGAAGCTGTATGCTGGCTCCCTCGGCCAATAAAGCGAGATGAGCGCCGCAACCCCAGAGTCGGCCACAACTGGACCTAATGGTCAAGGGTCCTTTTTTAATCAGCTTTTATTGAAATAGAAAATTTATTTCTTTAATCTTATTCCAACGTATACAGTAGAATTACAGTTCTGCTCTACAATATTTATCTATGAGTGTTACATCCTCAGCAGCAAACACATAAAAATCTTTTTTTTAAATATCTTGCCCCACAACTATGAGAGTTAATTTATAACTACAAATACAATTGAGAGACATTAAATTCAAAAGGAATTTTGCCAATGGCCTCAATATCATGTCAGCGTAAACTTTATTGTTCTGCGTTTAACAATGTAGTAATGTGGAGAATTAACACTGTATTAGCCATGCCCCTTTATCCCTGTAATATTTAATTCAATACTTTTGCATATTAAAAGCACTTACGTGTGAATCTCTGGTTGTTCCAGAAATCGTTCAGCACTACAAGACACAATAATAATAGTTTTACAGTTAACTGTTCTTTCAAAACGTTTGTAACAAAGCAATCCTACTGGTGGAACAGGAGGCAAAGTGGATCCAAATCCCTCTGGGCTCATGCCAGCAGGGTAGAAGATGAGGGACTGCCCATCTTTCGTTTCTGCCCCCCTTTGGAGGTTCTCCTTTTAAATAACACACACACAAAAATGCATATACCAGCCCCAGGGCCTGTTCACTCCCCCCCCCCAACTTCCACCTTGCCTCATTCCAGGACAAGGTTAGAGGACTAGGAGGGTTTTGGACCGAGCAGATCCAATGCCTTCCCCAATCTGTCCCAAGAGCCCTTCTCTGCCATTGGATTTTGGTGCTGCAGGGAGGCCCCCATGGTTGGACCTCCCTCTCCAAGAATGCACCCCTTTCTCTGCCTATGGAGAGGGAGATTCACAAAATCCCAAGGACCAAAGGACTACAGCCTTAGTCACACATCAGATGTATGTACACCAGTACAAAGCAGCAAGCTGAGGACTATTGTGTCAAAAATTAAAATTGACTTCTAGCATTATTTAGTTCCTCTTGTTACATATCAGTCATAAGTGCAAGCAATATTCCTACCTTTCTTTGAGTATAAAGAGCGCCCCAAGTTGTGCTAGAACCGTGGAAGCAAATACTGCTAGAACTTCAAATCTCTCAAACCTGAAATGTGAGAGGTCAAACATTTTAAAATCAATATGAGCAGACAAGTATTCCGATCAGGAAGAAAACTCTCAGCACATTCAGAGGGACTTGCCTGCAAAGCTAAATTATTTGTCCTGTACAATAAACTGTGAGGAAACTATTTTCTCATAGATTGGTTAAAATGGTGTAAGGCCTTCCGGGACCAAATAAAATGGTGCAGGGCAGACGCTGATCTGACCTATAGGTGAAAAGTTGGCAATCCCTGCATTAAAGGTCTCGCATCTGAAGCGAATATATATGTTGGTATCAGGCAAAAACAAGGCTAGAATGAAATCTTACACACAATACCATTTTTGCATGCAAGTCCCAAACTTCTTTATATAAATATGGCCAATTGTGCAAGTTTTGCACATTTTCATAGACAGACTTTGATACATTTTTTAATTTAAAAACCCCTTACATGTTTATCACATACTTTAGAACAAATATTTTCAGGAGACATGAAATATCAGCATATCACTTACCCAAATGAATAAGCTGGGCTGGGCTTCTTCATCATGACCCAATAACTTATCAAGCATGTTATTAAACTATATTAAAAGAAAACAATGGAAATTCAAATAAGCAAAATCTAGCTATTAAAAACTCAGTTTCCAATAATTCATTAACTGATTGAAATAAACTTGCTCTGGCAGTGCAACTGCATACAGAAAGACAAAGCAATAATCTCCATTATGTTCAACGGGTCTTAGTTCCTGGTACATTGTGCTTGGATTAGACCCACTGAAATGGATGGACCTGATCAGTCGTGCCCATTAATTTCCATGGGTCTACCATGGGTATGACTAACACTGGCTTTAGATAATAGTAGAAAGAAAACGTCACATACATTATATGGAAGTGTTACAAAATGAGATGAGGATTTTTTAAAAGTAAAACATACCTGAAAAGATCAAAGATAGTTAGGTAGGTATATGCAGTTAAAGCTGTGGAAAGAAGATTTATACTTTACTTACACATAAATACACAATAAAGAATGAATACACAGTAAAGAAGCTTCAAGTTCTCCTGCCTGCAAAATATTCCTTTCAAGGATTAAACGCTTTGTACCATTACCTACATACACCCATGTCTTCTAAAGATACAAGACACATTTTACAATAGTGGTGGGGAAACTGTGGCCCTCCAAATATTGCATCATGACTGCTGGTTGCCTATGCTTTATGCTCATATGCTGAATAGTCAAGCCGTGGGTTGCAAGACAGCTCAAGGGAATTATAAGTGCTACGATTCTGGGATTGCTCCACTGCAGCTGGAAGACAAACAGCAGCTGAAGCTGTAAGCAGCTGCTCCTGGAGTCTCAATGAAAAGCCCATGGGCACCATAGTGCCCTCAGAAAAATTGCTCATTTTTTTAATGTCTGATTTTAATTTGTGGAGATTGTTTGGTGGGAGGGGATACCTATTTGGGCAGGGTTCCTCTTTCTTGTTTTGCCTGTTCTTTTTCCAGAGTCTGCATGTTTAGGGATGTTCTGAGTATCACGTTTTTCATCTATGAAATGGCTGTATCGTGGTGCCCACTAGGGATGGGTGATATCTGGTTTTCAACACCATCACCAGCTAAACACTGTGATATACTGATATATCACAATGTCTGGAATAAGGATGGAGCAATGTAGAGGTATTGGCTGGCTTCACAGTTTTTCTCACATCGTGATTTCTGCCAGCGTCTGCTCTTGTGATCTGCTGCCCCCTGCAGGAAGTAGGGAAGAGCTGAGCTGCCAGAGTTAACAGGGACTGCAGGAACTGAGAGAAGCATTGTGATTTTTGCACAGCACATTCACACATCATGATTCACAATATATTGGTAGGCCATGTCAAAAATTATGAAACCAATATCACAATATGGACTTCAAATCAGTTTTGGACGATATATTAATATATCACCTAGCCCTAGTGCTCACAACAGTTTCTTAAATTTTCAGATGTGCTCCTAGACCCATAAAGTTCAGGGAAACCTGATCTACTCCACTCCTGTCCTTCAAGTCAATGCCTAGAGCATGGATAGGGAACCTCTAGCCCTCCACATGTTAGGGACAAAGCTGCCTCATACAAAGTCATAGAATCATAGAATCATAGAGTTGGAAGAGACCACAAGGGCCATCGAGTCCAACCCCCTGCCAAGCAGGAAACACCATCAGAGCACTCCTGACATATGGTTGTCAAGCCTCTGCTTAAAGACCTCCAAAGTAGGAGACTCCACCACACTCCTTGGCAGCAAATTCCACTGTCGAACAGCTCTTACTGTCAGGAAGTTCTTCCTAATGTTTAGGTGGAATCTTCTTTCTTGTAGTTTGGATCCATTGCTCCGTGTCCGCTTCTCTGGACCATTGGTCCATCTTCACTGATGGGCAGTAGCTCTCCAAGGTTTCAGACATGAGTCTCTCTGTTTGAAGCTGGAGCCTTTTGCATGCAAAGCACCTGCTGTATCACTGAGCTCCCATCAGCCTCAAAAAAGCGTGGCCCAGGCCCACAAGCATTTTAGTCTACCAGCATCTGAAAGGCCACTGGTTCCCCATCCCTGGCCTCGAGCAATATGAGGGGTCTGGTTGCCAGGAAACAAGGAAGGCACTAGGTGCAAAGGAGCACTAGACATGTCAGAATTATCTTACCCACTCACCAGAGCCACAGATTTAACTTTAAAAAAAAAATAAAAAAAATCTCTACATAACTGCATAAGCCATATAACCCAAGAAGGGCATGCTTTTGCAAAACCTAAGCAAGAAAAAAAATGACAACCAAGGCAAAAAAGTGCACAGGGTCATGATCAGCTCCACTCACAAGAAGCAGTCATTATATCCGTGATCCATGCATATTTGCAATGTGGGGAAATCTGACCAGTATTAAAGGCACAGAAGTAGCTAGCTCCACAGATTTCTAAGTACTTTAAGAACTAACAGTGCCAGTGTGATCAAGGGGCATTCATCTGGTACAGACCTGGCAATAAATTGCAAATCCAGACAAAGGCTTACAGACTGTAGGATTATTCTTAATAGGCCCTGCCTCAAGAATACTCCAGGGGAGGAACAAGAAGAATGCTCAGACCATTTAAAATACATTTTGGAAGAAGTACAAGATAGACACAGTTAGGTATCACAAGATGCTCACAGATCTACAAATTTTCTAATTATAATATAGACTGCTTAATTCTGTTATACATAGAGGATTCTGCTTCTTTATATTAATACTATTATCAGTTTGCTATGCAGAAGCATTTAAATGCAATAACATAAACATACCTATGCTGTTTGTTGAACTGCACCACATAAGGAGGAAGCCAGTACATACTATGTTTATCGCACCAAACAACAAGATCTTCCATGACTGTAAATGACAATAGTTAAAGTGACTATTTAACAAGGGAATTGCAATAAAGCTTATTTGTCATAAGAAAACCTTACAATCCTGCAACACACTCACACAATTTTGAATGAGCATTTTACGCCACCATTAGCTTTAACAGTCTTGCTGATCTCAAGAGACAGCAGCGAAGCATGCTCTAGAACAGCGGTTCCCAATTGGTGGTCCACTTGTAACCCACCCAGGGGGTCTTTGGCACCATTCACAAAAAGTACCATAGAGATATCAAAAATTTCAAAAGTAGGGTTTCCATCACTTGGATTTTGACAAACAGGGGGTCCACAGTACTGTGCTAATTGTGAACCACTGCTAGTCTAGACCACATGTGAGGAACCTTTGGCTCTCCAGCTGTTGCTAAACTACAGCTCCTATTATCCTTGGCCAGTGCCCATGCTTGTTGGGGCTGATGGGAGCTGTAGTTCAGCAACATCTGGTGTATCTAGACTGCATTCAAATAGTCATTCAAAGCCTCAAAAACAATTTATGAAGTGTGCTCCTCCCTCCTCTGGCATGCCACTTTCAGAGCAAAGATCCTAGCTTACATTAAGACAGAATTACCAAACTGGGGAACTCGGGCTAACTAGCCATGAAAATAAACCAGGAGAGGAGGAGGAGATGGGCGAGGGAGGAGTATACAGCCTGTGTGTTCATCCCTAACTTCATAAAATCACAGACTGCAAGGAGACTCTCACCAGTTCAGAAAGTAGTACAAAATCACACAACAAATTAAAATCAAACAGGAGTAAATAAAGACAGGCAACTGCAGAATAAACATTGTCTGAAACAACCTGGCAGTCTGCCCCCTTCCAAAATCATTCATTAATGTAATATATTCTAATGAAAAACAAATATTTATTGGAATCAAGTTTCTATTACAGCAAGCAAAGAGGTATATTTCCCTGAAAAGACATGTAACTAGAGTTTTAGTGTCTGTACTGTAAAAGAAAACTTTACCCTTCGGTCAGCAGCTACTGATCTAAATTCCTGTGTTAACTTGCCAAGTAGAGACCTCTGTGATTTGCGAAATAAGTGTATTGTCCCCTGCAAATAAAAAAGCAATAGCACAAATCGTTGTCAATCTCTTAATTACTGAAACTTTCCATTTCTTCAATCACATTCCCTAAAATGAGCTTCATTTCTGAACGCTGCCCTTTATTATAAGGAAAGTTGTTTCACCAATGTTACACACTGTTGCAAAGTAACACTTACTTAGGAGATAAGAATAAATACAGTTAACCCTGGCAAGCAGGGCCAAGCCTGGGTTGGAAAAGCTCCTGTGCCCTTAAGAGCCATATAACAGGCAGGAATGCAGTAAGTGAAGCTCTCATTATCACAGCATCCTGCACCAATTGTTTGTTTGGGGTTTTTTTCATTTATCACATTTCTAACCCATTTGGCCTCTAATAATTTTGAGGTGGTTTTATCTCCACTACATCTCTATAGATTTGGTTAGCTTAACAGATGGTTAGTTGCTCAGGGGCCTACCACCGAACTCTGTGGCTCAAAAGGAGTTTGAACTCAGGCATCCTTGTCAAGATTGTCCCCTCAAGTCCAGGCTAGGGTCTCTTTGTAGAAATCTGATACACATTAAACCCGTGGTTCCCAATGTGGGGTACAATTTGATTTTTAAGAGGGGGGCAATTCGAGAATGAGTTATTAACAGTTAATGGCCTTTTAGGCTTCCTCCACATGAATAGGAGTTCACTTTTTGAATAATAAGAATTATATGTCACAAGGGGGGGTGTCAGGATTTTAGTAATGCTTAGGTGGGGCATGGCCCAAAAAAGGTTGGGAACCGCTGCATTAAACTGTTGCTAATTTTTTATACCCTGCTTTTCAAACAACTTATCAAGTCAGTCCGCAAGAGGAGGAGAACCTTTTTATAGGGCAGGGGCTTAAACACACAACCAACTTGCTAATGGTTGCAGTTCGAACTGCTGCTAAGGGAACAGCTGCAGGGCCCGGTTCGAAAGCTGGCAACCTCCTATGCCTTACTCCGTAACCACTACACCGCGCTGCCTCTTGTGAAGAAGCTGCGTCACGGTGCCATGACGAGGCGCAGAGAGCCTGACCTCTGAAAAGTGACGTCAACCTCCGCAGCTACCCAATGAAAGGAAGCCAAGCCTTAAGAACTGGCAAGCCAGAACCGGGGTTCTGAGAGGTCCTCGCGCCGCACCCCCGAGCTGCGCGTGCGCGTTGGCTCTCCCCGCGCCAGCTGAGTCCGAGGCCTCAACTGTCGTCCCTCGTCCCTCCTCTCCACCCCAGCGCCCCGCTTCGAGGTGAAAACAGAAGGCAACTCACCATGTTGAGGAACAAGTGGCTCCCCAAAGGGGCCGGAAAAGGCTGGCTCCTCCTGTCACCATAGAGACGAGGCGGGAGCCGAAGGAGCCGGCGTGTAATTGGCCGAGCCCAGCATAGGAGCAGGAACTGACGAGAGGCCTTCGCCCCGGCGCTGCCTCCTCAAGATGCCGCGGTGCCTTAGTTAGCGTTGTGGCAGGCAGGGCGGGGCGAGAGAGAGAGAAAAGAGGGCGGAAGGCAGCTGCGCATGCGCCAGCTCTGAATGAAGCAACGGGTAAACTCTGGTAAAGCCGGTAGCGTTGCCGCAGCGTCGTTCGCCCACGCGGAGGAGGAGCTGTGCGCTTTTAGGCAGCCGGTCGCTGTCAGAAACGGATCACGGGGGAAACCTTCCCTGGCTTTTACACACCGTCTCTCTTCCAATGTGTTCGGTTATTTATTCATCATCAATATGCATCAGGTTTACCCCTGTTGTATCCCTCGCCTTGTAGACGACCGCAGAGAAGAGCGCAATGTTCCAAGTCAGTGTTAAATCTACTGGTACAAGTGCCACAAGCACATTTAGATTCTTGCTATGATTATGCTCTCTGCTGTAGAACTAGGAACAAATATTGTGCTCTCAACCACCGAGAGCAGGCTAGGAACTCTTTCAGCCCAAGGACATCATTGCAACACTCAATGGGGCCACGCATTGCTCCCACTTTCCGCTGAGCTGTGCAAACTCTTGCATCCCATTGCGCTGCACTCTCTCCAGGAAGGTCTAAACCTACATTGTTCCTACACGGAGAGGTGGTATCAGTTTTCTTTCTATTAGTAATGCCTAGTGCAGAGCAATGGGGTGGAAATTGGATTTAACCCTCCCCTCCAACTAGGGTGGGAAGAAAATTGTGCCCTCCCACACCTTTGCTGAGCAGCAGGGAAGGTTCACGTTTTCTTTACAATCCAGACATTGGGAGGGAGTTCTTCCTGGTGTTAGGGCAGGGAGTTTTAAACCTCCCCACCCTGACCCCGCTGAGCATGATGGAGATGAAAATAAGGCCCTCTCCACTACACCACACAAAGGGTGCAGTTCTCACCCCCATCCTGGTCTGGATACATGGGCTGAGGAAGATGCTGATTAGGCCAATAGGCTGACCAAGAGATTATGGTAGGGGAACTTCATAATGGCAAAAGTTACCTGGAAAACGTGGTTAGGTTGATAAAATACTTAGATGAAAATATTTACAGCAGTGTTACCTTTGTTCTACCAGATGAAATGTATTAGTTTAAATTTATCTACATGTTGCATGCGACAGGGGCTTGCTTTCAGCATTTGATTTATTAATCACTTGACAAAAAATCAAATTATTGTTTTAATTTTTTATTTAGAATCTTAACAAATTGAGGTAATAAAAATTAAAAATGTTGTTTTACACATTTTATTTCATTAGAACTTACATTATTTTTAGTACTGTTTCAGAGAAACCAAATGGAAATAATCTTCAAAAACTTTCCATGATCATCTTTCACATGAGAAATATTAACAGCACAGGCAACAGATCTGAAAGGCATGAATCTGGACCTAGGAAAGTACTAAAACTGTACATGAAGACAAATTGCAACATGTTATCAAGGAAAATCAAACTTATCAATCCAATGTGAACATTTTTCATGCTTTTACACATTTCCCCATTAAGGTTTCATATCTTAATACTGAATAACTATGTCCAATATTCAAAAAAAGAAGTTGGGGGTGGGGAGAAGCCATCTGAGAATTCTCATTGAGGAAACATAACGTAGTCTTTCCACAGCTTTGAAACTGCTCAGTATGAACAGTGCTGCTGGTTTTGACAGCACTTTTGGTTTTAAATTCAAAACAGCTATTTTTATCTCATGGTCCTTCTTAAAGGATGCTACTTTAGAAAATCCCTCAATGACAGAAAAGGTGACAGCTGCCTAATAGCATTTTCAGGAAACAAGTCAATGTAATCTACATATACATATACAAATGTTGTTCTTTGCTATGACTAGCATAATGCATCTGTTAGATGGAAAGTCTAATACTTTATTGTAGTTTCCTTTCAGCTGCCTAGGGCTCCAGTACTATAACAAATGATACCTCAAATGGTCACATACAATATTGCAGTATGTACCAATAGAAAAATCTAGTCATTATCTTGGACTCAACTCGAGTTATCACCAGGTTTTCTCTAATGGCTTAAGGTCTATGCTAGAATACATATGAATTTAGCAACTACTTAAGACACCTGACAACAAGCAAAGGACCAAATCATATTACTGAAATATGGGTGATAGAGTAGACCCATTAAAATCAGTGGACTTTAATTCAGTTCATTTATTTTAATATATCTCCTCTAAGTAATGGTTAACATTGGCTATCACCCTATAGGGTGAATGAAACTGCATTAGTCATGTCCACATTTGTCTTAAGGTAGTACAAAATTAGTGTAAAAGCTACACCATTAGGTAACCACTAGTTGCACCACACAGTTGTGTTCCCCCGCCCCATTTTGAATTTGGTATGTGTTAAGAGTTAATTTGTTTAACTGAACTGTGGATAATCTTTAAATAAAAAACAACACCAAACTTGAGTACAAGAGTGAAAGACTTGCCATTCCCACCAATGGAAAAAACACAAGAAAACCAAACTAAAACATTTGTAATTCCTGTGGAACAACTGGAAATACATAGAACGATCAAAACTATTACAGAGCACAAAAGGGCATAAGGAACACTAGGATAGAGAGTTGTATTTTGTTCAAGTAAGCTGCTGCTGCTGAAGTCTTCACATTCAGTTGACTCATTCAGAATTTAATGCATCTAGAGCACTAAGTATTGCTAGGTTCAAACAGCACGAAAATTCTTCAACACATTTCCTGAATATTGCCTTTAGAGGGCAATTTCTCAAGCAGCAACGAGTCCTTCACACTCCTGCCTACATAAAATTGCTTGCTCTAGAATTAGCCAGACTGGATGTAAGCCTGAACTCAGGGGTTCTTAGTCCCATGTAGTTAGTAAGCTTAAAGCAAATAATTTCAGCCTTAAGTTATAACTAATCAGTGACTAGGATCACCACATACATTTTCAAGACATGAACTATTTTGAGCTTTTAACAAAGCTTTTCTACTTGTTTATCTTATTCAGGTTTCCTAACCACAATATTCAGTTAGGAAGGTGAATCAAAATATAAAAGCTCAATGCTCAAGGAAAACATTGGGAATTCATGACAGGGTCATCCAACTTATACAAGTAAGATCTTTCCAAAAAGTTAAAACTATTATATTAGCTTACTGTACGTAAGATAGAATACAACTGGAACCACTTTACACACAATCATGTCATAATCACATCAGTGTTTCCTCACAATGAAAACATGGTGTATGTCACGCATAAATTTATCCATCGTCTAATAAATAGCTCATGGTATCTATTCAAAAATAATGACTTTTCTGTCCATGTAGGCAGTCAACTTGTACTACCACATAGGGCCTACTTTACTATTCATGCAATGAGGGGCACTGCACAATATTTCTACCTTCAGACCATACAGGGAAGTGGCCTTGACTTTATTTCAGAGACCAAGAAAGGAAAGGAGATCTGTGATTAGTTATGTATCAAGAAATGATACTCAATGGTCCCTAGCTAAATACGCATGACAAATTTTAGCCCAAACAGCAAGTAATGCCACCCACATTGAACTGTCAGTGCAAAGAAACTTAAAGATTACAAACAAACTAGAAGGACATTGAAGGCATCGAAGTGTGAGGAAATATCAAGTTTTTTTTCCAGCTTCCAGAGGCTGTTCACAATTAGTTTACTCTGAAGCTTCGGACACTAATGAAGATACCAGCCATTATAGTGAAATATCCAGTTGCAGTGCCTTAACAAATCTTGTTTGTTTTTAGCAACCACTATAGGTCTTAGAACTATTTAGATTTTCATGTGCGCAACTAGCATGGCATTGCACTTTTAGCATGCTATCAACGCTGATAGCTTGTAATAGATAAAGAAAGCTATGTAGAAGTGCTCAAAGCTCCTCAGTTCAAGATCAATCGGTTTTGTTTTTTACTTCCATGGCAAAGAGTTAAATTTTCTCAAAAGAATTTTGACAGTCCCATTTCAAATCAATATGGTCAAATTAAATCTTCCCTAGAACTAGAAAGCATAATTTTAAACACTGAGAAGATATGCATACATTTATTCTCAACAGAATTTTCTTTGTTTCTTCTAATTTTCCATCCTCTTGACAACTTCCATCAATGTATCAAAGATGGAAATTTTCTTCTTACATTTAGTGTCCTTTTTAAAGTCAGCTGTGCCTCTACAAACCAAACACATGAAGGATATAAAAAGTCTAATGCAATTAAAGAAGTAACCAAGACCACGATTACCAGAAGATTATAAAATTACCCAAGAAGAACCTTCTTTGGGTTTCTTTCACTGTAAATATGAAATTTAACACCAAAGAGAAATACTGCGGTCCTTTTATCCTTACTCTTGGTCTAAGAGACAACAGTATAGAAACAAGTATCCTACCACAGAAAGTTTATATAAATACATTAGAGAGACACTGCAGGAAGTGAATGTCGTAAGACTGGTAACTTTAATCCATTCAGAGTTTCATTTGGTTGAAATGGTCAGTGCTGTTCTGTGAAAGAAAGCTTCCTAGGCTGTTTTATGACTGTAGAACTCCAAGAGAATGAAGAGCGGCAGACCAGTTTCTTTGTGTCCCAGTATTCACAATGCTGTCCTTCCTGATGCATATGAAGTGTTTTTATTTGGCACATTATTGATACATAGGTAAAAAAAAAGAAAAAAGAGAATGAATCATACTCTTACAATTAGTAGTTTACAAGAACAAAGCAAAAGCAAATGTCATGAGCAAATTAAAAAAGGGTTTTCCCAACTGAGAATCCTACTGAAATACTTCATCAACAAAATATACAAATTACATTTCCTACCATTGTTCAATTGCTAGAGTTCTTCCCCTGTGTCATATTACTGTGCTCTATCTTACAGCGCCCTGGGTTCTGTAAATCCAGATGTTAAGATTTATGAGATGTTGATCAACCTATTTCTATTCGTTTTTTCCTTAAGTCAGTTCCCTGTTTTAGTGCAGATATTTAGAGTTCTATAAAGTCTTGTAAACTCTGGTCACATTCCAGCAGCAGTTTGCATCAACCGTCCCTTGCTGGCAACATTCTTCCCTTCCTTTGACAAAGATGCATATTAAACTGTTGTGTCTCCAAAGTCCTTGTTCCAGCGAATATAAGCTTCCAGGGTCTGTGGGCTGAGACTGCGTTTTATTTTCTTCAAGGACTCAGTGAAGTCTGACAATTTGATATTTCTCATCTAGAAGCAAAGAAAGTTTTTTACATTAACCACCTTGGTGATGCTTGCTTTCTAAGTTGCATTTTGGACTGAACTGAATCAGAATATCAAATATGCTCATTTAGCTATTAAACTTACAAAAGTCAGGATCATAGGGAAAAGTATCAGTAACAGGCAGAACAAAATTAATCCTACCTTAATTCCAGGTGTTGTTAATACATGAGAACAGAAGTCCAGTCAAAATCACAGGCCATGAATTATTTCCTCTCACTAAAAAGTATTTGCTTAGCATGAACATTTTTAACTTTCAGCCTTATAGTCTTGGCTGTGTTTTAAACAGTACAGAAATACATTTTGGGACTTGAATCCTTGGCCTGCGGTGTTTAAGTACAGTGGTACCTCTGGTTACGTACTTGATTTGTTCCGGAGGTCCGTTCTTAACCTGAAGCACCACTTTAGCTAATGGGGCCTCCCGCTGCTGCCGTGCCGCCACCGCACGATTTCTGTTCTCATCCTGAAGCAAAGTTCTTAACCCGAGGTACTACCGGGTTAGCGGAGTCTGTAACCTGAAGCGTATGTAACCTGAAGCGTATGTAACCCGAGGTACCACTGTACTGACTAGGAGGCTATAAATCCTAAAGCCAAGATGGAGAGCTGCTTTCAACCCGAGTACTTGATTTCAACATAACCAACCATCCAGAGCCTCATTTCAATGGAGAGCAGGACAAAAGTTGATGGGGCAAAAAGCACAAAAGAGAAAAACATAAGGGCCTCTATGACCCCCCCCCCACTTGTCACAAACCTCCCCCAGACATGTGGGCAAACAACTCTCTCTCTCTCTCTCTCTCTCTCTCTCTCTCTCTCTCACACACACACACACACACACACACACACACACACACACAGTGTGTCTAACACTATACTGCTAAGTTCAGAGGTAAGGGGGAGGAGGCATAATTTCTCCCCACTCCAGTGCTGGGGTGGGTGTAAATGCTGCCTTTACACTTAAGGAACATGCAAAAGGCGTATTTAATCTTAGTGCTGTTGTACTTGGCAAAAGGCCTGGCAATAAGAAACTGTCCTTTAAGGGATTATTTCCATCTATAAATGATGTTGGATTATTGGCAGGCAGTGTTTGCTAGGACAAGCTGGTGAGCAAGACTGGGGGATACAGTAGTACGTCATGAAATTTGAAATGAAAAGGGAATGGGACCACTTTTAGCATGTGTTTATGTTATCAATCCTCGATTAGTATACAGACATCAGGCTGGATCCAGAATTGCGCTCCTCAGAGTTTCAGTTGTGCTGAATCAAGGAGAAGTGGTCCTGCCAATTCCTCCTCCTATCTGCAGCCTCCTGTGACCCCTTGAAAGACTATCTGAAGGGCTTGGGCTCTGAGAGTTGCTTCATCTTGGTGGGGGTGGGAGTGCAGAACCTCTGCTGGATCCTGGTTCCATGTGCAAATGGAGTAAGACCTTACATTCCCTGAGGGGCAAATTTGGCTCTATCCTATGTTACTTAGAGATCTTCTTCCCCATGAAGTATTTTCAGGCTGTTTTGTTGTCCTTTGTGGATTAGATACACGAATCAGACAACTTATTTTAATAACAAAAATAACTAGTTGGTTTGGCAAAGCAAATCTTAAAACAGCATACCTCACTGGCAGACATGTTCTTCACTTGCTCTGGTTTTAGTTCTGTAAATTAAAGAAATAACTATCAAATGTATTTTGAAAAAAATAACTCCCACCAGAAGTCCCAATATCTGAAACATCCCTATCTTAGTACTGGAAAGTGAAACACACTAAGTAATAGTCAAATGAGATAAGGCATCAACAGCAATCACCTGGTTCCATTATTTTTTCAGTCTCGATCTGAAAAATTACTAAGGTTATATTGTAAAATTATTACTTCTAGGACAGTATTAAAATAAAGAGAACTGAATTTGTATTTTAAAGCTTCATTCCATTTATTTATTTTAGCATTTTAAAACTGGATAATAGGCTTAGTTTTGTTGAGAGATGCAACGGATGCTTTGGAATAAATTGTTAGTTCTAGAATGTATCTATAACAGAGTATTTATACTTTTATAAAGGTCCCATTGCATTGTCCTAGCTTCTGCCAACCTTGCAGTTCAAAAGCATACCAGAGCAAGTAGATAAATAGGTGTAAATGTAAAAGACCCCTGGACAGTTAAGTCCAGTCAAAGGCAACTATGGGGTTGCGGCTCTCACCTCGCTTCAGGCAAGGGAGCCGGCATTTGTCCACAGACAACTTTCTGGGTCATGCAACCAGCATGACTAAACTGCTTCTGGCACAATGGAACACCATGATGAAAACCAGAGCACATGGAAACGCCGTTTACCTTCCCACCACAGCAGTACCTATTTATCTACTTACATTGGCATGCTTTCGAACTGCTAGGTTGGCAGAAGCTGGGACAGAGCAATGGGAACTCACGTGTCACATGGATTCGAACTGCCAACCTTCCGATCAGCAAGCCCAAGAGGCTCAATGGTTTACTGCTGCAGTGGGAAGGTAAACATGTATCATGTAATCTCTTCATAGTGAATGGCACAATAAAAATCCTTGTCTAATACTATCCAGCTGTATTTTAAAAATTCTTTAAAATCAAGGCTTTATCTAGCACAGAACAGAAAAAGGTTCATGATCTCATTTTTTCATTAACAGGTAACCAAGCTTACCTCGTATAGGACCCAGTGCTGCATCTTTAGCTAATGCTGTTAAGTCACTCCCTGAGTATCCCTCTGTCATTCTTTGTAAAGAGAAAGTGAACACAATTTCAGTTTTTTCCTGTGGATAACTGCATTAAAGAAACTCAGCAAGTTTACAATATTTTAAGACACTAGCTTGTAGCAAAAGCAGCCTGCTTTTTTAAAAAAACTAAATAAAATGTTAATTTAAAATTAATATTATATTGAATGTTTAACGTTTATGTAATGAAATTTTAGCTTTAGTATCAAACTGTCAGTGGTGTTATGTTTGATGGATGCATCAAGTATTGATATTTACATAAAAACCTAAGGAAGAAAGACATCTATCTGCATGACATACTCAAGAGAATTATTTTTAGAATCCCTGCTGATGTGCAACAGCTGCAAATCCTACTACACATACACCAGCTGTAATGAACAACAAACATAAAGTTACTCACCTAGCTAGCTGTGCCAGCTCTTTTTGGGTTAATGGATTTCCTTGCTTGCTCAAAAGATTTTTTAGTAAAAGCAGTCGTGTCTGTAAGGCACAATATTCACTATTTATAACTATACAAACAAGAAATCTTGTGTAAGTTAATGTTATAAAAATACTTAAAACAAGAGGCCTGCCAAAGACATAAACTGGCCAATACGATTATATCACATCTGTGCTTTTCTGCAGTGGGTGCTAGCTCATTTCTGGGCCCAGTCAAAGTGTTGGTTTGGCCTCAGTAAAAGCTCTCTGTATCATGAGTCTAGATTACCTGAAGGATTACCTCCTCCCATATATACCAATCCAGATTGTAAGGTTATCTTCCAGATGGAATTTAGGCAGAAAAAGGGATAATAGTAGAGAAAGAAGGAAGCACCAGCTATTAAGAGGTTTGCAGGAGAAAAGAAACTAAAAATGAAAGGGAAATTGTTCAGTTTGGGCAGTAACATCTAACTACAGACCTTTCTCAAAGTTTGAACATATGCTGACAACATCTGATTAAGATTTTTCCTCCATATGACTTGAAATCCTTTTTACTGAAAGCTTAGATTTTCAAAAATGTGAAAAGACAAGCAGATTGTGAGCTGGAAGGATGTATTCTATGCTGTAAACTCTTTTATAAACCATGCTCACTGAAAATTCATGTTTGTAGCAATTATACGAAAGATTTCAATCTATCACAAATTTGCACCCAAAACAAGCAGTGAGGCAGTTTTGTGTAAAAAATGCAATCACAAGCTACATACCTCTTCATTTGGTAATGATACATACACTCGTTTGATGAATCGCCTGAAAACACAAATATTGATACAGAAAGTATGATTAGGGAAGCATGGTATGTAAAAAGCCCATTTTCTATATCATGTAAAAATTGAAGTGTAAACATCACACTCTGAGAGTATGAAGGAAGAATTTCTGTAGTAATACTAAAAAGAGCTTAAAACTACACATGGATAATTTTAATAAATGCACTGTTTTAACAGATATATTTTTGGCTAAAATATGTCATATGACATTACAGAGGTGTTCAATAGCACCTGATGCCTGAAAAATGCAACTGTCTATTAAATGAAGCAGCCAGTAAGGGGGGGGGGGAGAAATCCTTTATTTTAGAAAGCTTATCATTTGTACATTGTTGTTTTAGCAAATCCAATACGTAATGCCTGTACAGAGGGCAGTCAAGACTGACCTGTAGATCTCCCAGTCCTTATTATTATTCAGCCCAAATTGTTTCAATATTTTCTAACAGTAAATTTGTACTACCTACAGAGCTAAAGAGCTAGCTTCATCCCCATCACACTTCTGGCCCTCATTATCTCAGCTGTGCCATTTGATGTGTTAAGTCACCCTGAAAAACAGTCCCATGTCCACAAGGAAAGTTGCTAATGAGGTAGCATCATTCCCAGCCACCAATATTTAAATGCTAGCATTCAAGAAAGAGGCCCCAAAGGTATACAAAACGGATTTTAATAATCACATAGGTTGGATCCTATGATCACATGAACAAAGAGTTTTGCTCATGGAAGGGTCACTTTCTGCACCTGCTACCAGAACAGGAGATTTTTGTCCATTTTATTGCCCTTCTACAGATCCACAAACCTGCTCTAGAGGACTGGGGTGACCCTGCAGAATATTTGGAAAACAGTATGGGATGTGGCATGGAAAGGAGGGATTTGGAGAGAAAAAAATCACATCCTCCCATACATTAGCAGAAGCCATAGGACTTTCTGTAATTGGAAAGGCACCTTTAGATTTAACCCTATGCCTCATACATTTTCAAAGGAAAATTGTAAGATTGTTTTATTCCTATGAAAAACATTCCAAGCAGCTATGAAATATTTTCAATAATTCCCCTGTGTGATACCACATCTACAGTGATGATTCCAATAATTCTGTGCACAAACACACCCTAAATTAGTCTTTGAAATACTGGAACCCAACACATACCAAGTAAATGATCAAGAATACCTACTATGCCAACCCTCACTATGTACAGCTGTTAATAACACATGTTTTAAAGTACCTGAGAACAGCATCATCAAGCTCTTGTGGCCTGTTAGTTGCTCCCATTACAAGTATTCGGTCTTCTCCTGAAGACTGTACCTATTTTTTTCCCAAAAAAGCAAAGCTTAAATATTTAGAAATTGGAAATTAATACTGCCACAAAATAGTTACCTGAAAAAGCTTAATGTTATAGATTGGTAAACTCTTAATTTTTGCTAAGCAATAACTTTGCTTAGTGTTCCATATTATAAAAATGCAACAACTTCACTCGTTTTCATGACTTCATATTGCACCAGTTTACCAGCCACCACTTTGGACAACACTTGGAGTTCAGTAAAATAGGAAAAGAAAACAGTTCCCTTTTCCCCAATAAAATATTCCTTGTCCCTTCTCTATTTGCTCTTCAGGATTAAAAAGAACTAAGTATAAAAGGGATAATCCACAGTTTAAACACAACAAATTGGTATGCATTGATGTAGCTTCATACCAAAGCTAATACTTACACCATCAAACTCTATTAAAAATTCCGTTTTTAAACGTCTACTAGCATCATGTTCACCTTCTCTTCTTTCACATAAGAGACTATCCACTTCATCTAAAAATTGAAAGTGGCAACATTATAACATTTCCTATAATAATATAACTGAAGTAAGTAAAATAACTTGTATTTTATTCAAAATCTATTATTGAGAGCCATGCAGTTAATAACATATTTGAGAACGAGCATGCATAAGTCTTTTTTTGTCTTCAGTACATCAGTACCAGACTTTTTAATATATATTCACAGAGCAACTTCCAATATAATATTAGTAGTTCTGTAAACATCCTACTTACTTAAATTATAAAACAAATCCAATAAATGGACAATAGCTTCTGATGCAGCTTTACCTGATCACAACATTAGGTTGCTTTACAATTTAAAATTTGAAGCTACTTTACTTTTTTAAATGCACAAATGCTAAAGTTTTACCTATAAAAATTATAGACGGTTGAAGTTCTCTGGCTACTGCAAAAAGAGCACGAACTAGTTTCTCTCCTTCACCAACCTAAAAAGAATATAAGGCATCTACTTCAGAAAATGTTTGTTAATATGGTTCATTCACATCCTTTTCATTTATATAAAACAAGACCAAGACCAAATTTTGACACCAACTCTGTGCTGGTACTTGCGATATATGTTATCTGCCTCCCTGAATAAAAACCTAAACTCGATGGTTTGGATCACAACACAATCAATTTAAGGAAGTTCACAGAAGGAAAACACCTGGCCTTTCCTGCTTTTGAATTCCTAAAAAAGCTTCTCTGGCAGCTCAGGAGGCCTTCCTGAAGTTTGTGGGTGGGGTATCCGCTTGGCAAGCAGAAATTACTCAAATCTTGTGCCAAAATTGGACAAAAGTCCATTCAATTTGGGGTCAATGCCCCACAACAGGCCCCCTTGCCACATCTCACATTGTTCAAGAGGATTTCCCCAACCTTTGTTGTTGTTTAGTAGTTTAGTTGTGTCTGACTCTTTGTGACCCCATGGACCAGAGCACGCCAGGCATTACTGTCTTCCACTGCCTCCCACAGTTTGGTCAAACTCACATTAGTAGCTTCGAGAACACTGTCCAACCATCTTGTCCTCTGTCATCGCCTTCTCCTTGTGTCCTCAATCTTCCCCAACATCAAGGTCTTTTCCAGGGAGTCTTCTCTTCTCATGAGGTGGCCAAAGTATTGGAGCCTCAGCTTCAGGATCTGTCCTTCCAGTGAGCACTCAGGGCTGATTTCCTTAAGAATGGATACGTTTGATCTTCTTGCAGTCCATGGGACTCTCAAGAGTCTCCTCCAGCACCTTAATTCAGAAGCATCCATTCTCTGGCAATCAGCCTTCTTTATGGTCCAGCTCTCACTTCCATACATCACTACTGGGAAAACCATAGCTTTAACTATACGGACCTTTGTTGGCAAGGTGATGTCTCTGCTTTTTAAGATGCTGTCTAGGTTTGTCATCACTTTTCTCCCAAGAAGCAGACGTCTTTTAATTTCGTGACTGCTGTCACCATCTGCAGTGATCATGGAGCCCAAGAAAGTAAAATCTTTCACTGCCTCCATTTCTTCTCCTACTATTTGCCAGGAGCTGATGGGACCAGTGGCCATGATCTTAGTTTTTGGATGTTGAGCTTCAGACCATATTTTGTGCTCTCCTCTTTTACCCCCAACATTACAAAGATGATTTCTGGGGGTGTATGTAGCTGCAGGGGGAATGCAGGTGAGAAACTTTCTGTGAACTTAGTTAGGATCCAAGCCAATAACTTTGTCATAGGTTTTAACAAGTTGCTGTGAAATTTAAGTGATTGCCTCTTCACATTTATTTAGAAATATGTGTTTATAGCAACTTTTCATTGCCAAATGCTCCTGTTACATTTTTTTGAGCCAAACCTACATTATCAAGAACCCCAGGTATTTTTCAAAAGTGTACAACTAGAATATACAACTGCTACTTACATATTTTGATGTTAGACTTGCAGCACTTATGTTAAAGAAAGTTGAATTTGATTCTGCAGCCACTGCTTTGGCCTTGAATAAGAGAAAATGCCAAGTGAGGACTACCGCATAAAAGGTTTACAGTATTCTTACTAAATGTGTAAGAAATAGTACAATACAGTTATGGAAAATCCAAATAATCTATCATTGATTTAGCAATATATAGCATGTCACTCCCTAAAAGTGTGACATGTCTGCCAAGGTAATCAGCTGAATTTTCAAATGCTTTATCTCTTCAAATTTATTCATAAAAACTGTATGCAGCTAATCTGAGGCTGTCAACCACTGCACAGTGAGATTCATATATAAACTATTAAAACTGGAATATGAACCAACTTCCTCTATTGGATTTGAGATAACATGAGTTTATGAAGCAAAATTTTCCACTTCATTTTTTGTTTTATTCATAAAGTATTAGGAAATAAACAAAATAGTTTTACAAATCCCGATGTACCAAATGTGCTACACTAAAACACCACAATGCATCATCTTATACAAGCTTTTTTAAAAAAGAAAAGAAAAAAAGAAATGCTAATTTACTGAAAGCAGACCAAGAAAAGTACTGTTTTATTCCATAAAGGTATACAGCTCATTCCTACTCTTAACTTAAAGAGAGTATTTGCATGTTAATACCAAGCACCAAATTCACTTAAACCATCTAGGGCCGTCTCTCCAAACATAAGTTAATTTACCCACCCACTCCCACAAAGCTGTGATAGCCTAAGTAAAATAAGTGTAAGATGCAAGTTATCTGCACTTTCCTCATAAGATACTGTAAAATTCTCAGTATTCTTCGAAGCAGAGGGCAAACAGCCCAACATTAAAATACTCTCCTATTTCAAAGAGATTATTCAACACCTTTTTTCATAAAAAGAGAAAGCAAATGTGGAAGGTTCTCAAAAAGCTGAGCTGAACAACATACTAGAGTGCAAAACAGATTTCTCACCAACATCGTCTTTCCATTTCCTGGTGGGCCAAACAACAACAATCCACGTGCAGGAGCCCTAAGCCCTGTAAACAGCTGAAAGAATAGCTTAGTTATACACTGTTTTGTGACTGTAAACAAGCATAAGGTTATATGGAAACAGGCAGTATCTACACATACATTTAACACTGATGTTTCTTTAAAAGATGTAACTTTCAAAAAGACAGGTCATCCAGACCACTGGATTATATAATTATTTAGGGATGTGGGTGGCGCTGTGGTCTAAACCACAAAACCTAGGGTTTGCCGATCAGAAGGTCGGCAGTTCGAATCCCCGCGATGGGGTGAGCTCCCGTTGCTTGGTCCCTGCTCCTGCCAACCTAGCAGTTCGAAAGCACGTCAAAGTGCAAGTAGATAAATAGGTACCGCTCTGGCGGGAAGGTAAACGGCATTTTCATGCACTTCTCTGGTTTGCCAGAAGCGGCTTAGTCATGCTGGCCACATGACCTGGAAGCTGTACGCCGGCTCCCTCAGCCAATAAAGCGAGATGAGCGCTGCAACCCCAGAGTCGGCCACAACTGGACCTAATGGTCTGAGGTCCCTTTACCTTTACCTTTACTACTTAGTATACATATTGCAATGCTATATATAGAACACATATTGGATCTAAGAAAGTCGGTTTATAAATATTTTAAATAGATGCTATGGACAAGAGGGCTACATGCAACTAGATAAGTTTCACTCCATTGAATAATCATAATTATTAACAACCCTACTGGGTTACAATGAAGAATCATGATTTTTATTACTACTTTTAAGGAAGAGATGCAAATAGAGCAAGCTTTCTCTGGAAACAATCTTGATCCTTTTCTTGGTACATTATGTGAATTAATCCCAAACTGTAAATGAGCAGCATTAACATAAATAGCATACATCATTTATACACAGAACAGAAGGCTCTAAGGTGCAATATAAAAACTGACGGAAAACATATTGCTTACCTCAGGTCTAAGTGAAGGAAGAATAACAATTTCTTGCAGTGCCTGCTTAGCCAGCTCTTGCCCAGCAATATCATCAAATTTGACAGATGGCCCACTAACAGATACAGAATACCAATTAGTGCAACAATAGACATTTCATTGCTCTGGAGTACAGCTGGCTAGTTTTACACCATTACTGCCATTTAAGAAATCCATTAAAATTATGAAATTACCCACATTTATATTCAATGTTTCATTTCCTATAACCACACCTGCATGTTTTATTTAGACCCCCAAAATCAAATTCTGCTATCAACTCATACAGAAAAATTAATATGTTTAATCTTAATTGCCCTATTGGGGGGAAACCCCACTTTTCTTACATAGCAATCTAAAAAAATAACCCTGTCTTTATTAAAGACAACCACTGATGTTGCTTACCTGTCTACTATTTCATTGAGAATAAGATTAGCAAGATTACTATCCACGTTTCTAAAAACCTTCATGTCTTTCTTTTTTCGCACAGCAGTTGTAGGAGTAGAGGGCTTGTTGGCTCTATTATTTTTTGGAGTAGCCTGAAGAAGCAATTTTTAAAAAAATATTTCAATATTGTTTGGGGAAAAACCACAAGGACAGCCCCCAGTTCCTTGGAATATTGACTTTGAATCTGGAGGTTCCACTGCTATTATGGCTGACAGAGCTACACATCATGAATTTGTTTAATCCCCTTTTAGAGCCATCTCAAGTCAGTGGCAATCACCATATATTTTAATAGTGATTTCCATAAATAAAGGAATCTATTTCCTTTACTCCATGCAAAAAATGTAGAAACCTCTATCAGGTTCCTTCCTCCTGTTAGTTCTTTTAAAAAAAATCTGAAGAGCTTCACACACTTTAGCATCCCTTTGTAGATCAAGGGTAGGCAAGCTAAGGCCCGGGGGCCAGATGCGGCCCAATTGCCTTCTCAATCCGGCCCATGGACGGTCCGGGAATCAGCATGTTTTTACATGAGTAGAATGTGTCCTTTTATTTAAAATGCATCTCTGGGTGATTTGTGGGGCCTGCCTGGTGTTTTTACGTGAGTAGAATATGTGCTTTTATTTAAAATGCATCTCTGGGTTATTTGTGGGGCATAGAAATTCGTTCATCCCCACCCCACCCCCCAAAAAATAGTCCGGCCCACCACATGGTTTGAGGGACAGTGGACCGGCCCACAGCTGAAAAAGGTGGCTGACCCCTGGTAGAGATGCTCCAATCCCTTGATCATTCAGGTGGCTTTTTCATTCTGAAATCCTTTGAGATGGAGTAATCAGGACTGTACACATATTCCAAATGCACCAGAGATTTGTATGAAAGCAGAATGATACCGGCTGAGTTGGTTTCAGTCCCTTTCCTAATCAACCCTTGTAAGAAATTTGCATTTATCATCACTGCCACACATTCTGTTGATTTTTGCATAGATTATCCACCACATTCTCAAGCTCTGTTACCTGGTTATTCACCACCAGTTCAGACCAATCAACATGTTAGGATTTTTAGCTCATGCAACATTATTTGGAGGTCTTGGACTCTTGAAAATTATTACTAGGATATTCTATTTTGACAGTTAATTTTAGCATTCTCCTTAAGTACATGGAGAAAAATGAACATAGACTACCAACAGGTGTAAGATTTTAAGAGTAATGGTGGAGAGGAAGTGGTTTGATAGTGATACAACATTTTACTATCCTGTAGCATCCTCTGATGAAACAAATTGTGCAGGTTTCTGACACACTTTAAACTGAGGAAAACCCAGCCATCATTTCAGAAAGATGATCAAGGACAGTCAATTGTATGGACACCTGTTCTAGTTTCCTATTAGCAAGCAGTTGAATCACAAATGAAGCCACTGCACACCTACATACCCTTGGAGCCATTTTGTTAACTGATTTCAAGCATAGCACTACTGGTTGAGAAGTTCTAACACATGGTCTCAATAAAAAAAAGAGCTAGGACAATAAAAGTAGCACTTTTCTTTAGAAACTCTTTTTGCAATTAAAGACTCTAAGCTTTGAAATAAAGCTCTCTGTTGCCATGTATTTCCTCAATTTTGAATGGTAATGTTTCTGTTATGAATACAAACTGGCAAGCAAGCAGCACATGGAGCCTACTGCCTTACCTTCTGAGTTGAAGCTGCGGGAACAGTTCCTTGTCTAGGTACAGAAAAATTGGATATTCCACTATAACTAGGTGTCCTTTGGTGCCCTGAAAGCCCCACAGATCCAGTTTTGGCCACTGATTTTGAACGAGGGAGTGAGTTACTCGTTTGAGTCAATGGGTCCTTCTTTTTTGGAACAGCTCCACTTTCTACAAAAAGGAAGACACAGATATGTCAATATAGGGTATACTCAAAACAACTAGTTGCACACCATCCTTTAAAAATAATGAGTGACATCTTGATCAAATGTACTGCTTTATAGCATTTTCTAAAGTGGAGGAGTCATATTCATATTTGTTTTACTTGCTTGGTAGAAAATTCTAGTAAGTCTACATTAATACCACTCCTGGACCACCATAAACTCAGATTAGTCAATCAAATTCTATTTAACTATTAGTTGTTTAAACACTACTGGACATGCAGCTGTCAACCATCACATTTAATACTACAGCAAATAAGTTTTAGAGTCCTACAAATACATTCATTCACTTGATACAGATGAACTGCAATTACCACTAGAATAATCATAATTGCTAGGCATCTACGTAGCACCTAGAATATTCAAAACTCTGAACCAATGTTACAATCCTTAATAAGAAATACAAAAGTGTAAGGTAGGTTAGTATTATTATCCACATATTGTCAACGGAGGATGGCAAGACTGACCCACCTCATGAATTCATAGCAGAGGCAATATCTGAACTGGGGACAGAGTCTCTTAATCACTACATTATACCTGTATGAAGCAAAGTATCAACTCTGCAGCATCTGAATGGTGTTAAGTTTTTAGAATAGGAAGAGGCAGCCAAAATTCTAGCTGGATATGGCTTATGTCAGCCAAGTCCAATATACACCCTGTGATTCATTTCTGGGAAACACAATGCCAACAATATCACAAGTAACCGACCCAACAGGGAAATTCTGAATGAAGATTATAGTTCATCTCTTACATTGATATTATTTGAATTGTGTTACACTACTGCATAACTGAAAATAATCCTGAAATTCAGTTGAAAAATAATTCCGCCTATGCCACTACACTTTAGCTAACATAATTATTTTACGTGGCCTGACCAACATGATCCAGCATGCTTTATCTTTACCAAATCACATTTTTGTCACTTCAGTGTACAGTGTAAAAGTTGAAAGCGCAAAGAAGTAAAAACATATTGTAAATCTTAGAATGTCAGACTCACTTTCCACTTATTTTAAAACTTTGTACCATACTTCAGTTTGAAATTTCTAGGGCACTTCACAAAACATTAAGGACAACAAATAAAACAATGAGCAATGAAGTAGTAACAGCAGCAAACATTAAGAAGTCAAAAGATAAAAAGAATTTTAAAAGTCTGGAAAACCAACAAATCTTTGTCTTGTGCATTATAGTCCTAGCAAAATAGGCACCAAGTAAGAATCTCTGAGGAGAGAATTTTACAAACTGGGCACCAAAATAAATAAAATTCTCCCCTGTCACCACCATCTTCAACTTATCTGGCAAGGGTATACAGGTAGATTGATAAGGAAAGGAGACAATCCCTATGGTAGCCAGGTCACAAGCTATGCAGGGCTTTGTACCGTGCTTGGAAACAGATCAGACGCCAATGAAGTTCTTTTTAGGTATTAGCATTATATTCCTGATCCCAGCTAGTAACCTAACTGAACTTCAGAAGGCAGTCCCAAATACAAAGCATTGCAGTTGTCTATTCTGGAAGTCGCCAGAGCACTGATAACTGTGGACAGGCTATTGTATCTTTTGTTAAATGAAAATATATCCTGTCCTACCTACTGCAGGAGCCCAAGGCTGCAAACACACCCACAATTCAAAAACATTCTAAAACGGTTAAAATAGTCTAAAACCAGTTATAATTAAAAATATTGTTACATCCACTGATTTCAGGGTTGCTAAGAACAGTATTAAAGCTAGAACCATGAGTATTTCCCACCCAAATAAATAAATCTGCAGAGTGGAGTGCACTCCCATTCAGAACTGGTTGACTACTGGTTCCCTAGACAAAACACCTTTTAACAGCAGATAAATCCTGACAAAACTGAGCTTCAGTTTGTTGGCAATCATTTGGTCCATTCATGATTCCAATGGACAACTTAGCACTTCCACTACCTTGACTAAATCCATTGTCAAGGAGAGACAAGAGTGTATACACTGGAAACACCACACTACAAAACCTTGGATGACCTCACCCAGCAGCTTCAAGTAAATGTGAAACAGAAGAGGGGAGAAAAAAGAACCCTGTAGGACCACATAACGAACATATATCCTATGGGATCCAACAGTAGTACCTGGAAGTGGCCCTTCAGCTAGAATGCCCTCCCACTGGATGTCAAAGAGAACAACTACCAGACTTTTAGAAGACATCTGAAGGCAGCCCTGTTTAGGGAAGCTTTTAATGTTTGGTGCATTACTGTATTTTAATAATTTGTTGGAAGCCGCCCAGAGTGGCTGGGGAAGGCCAGCCAGATGGGCGGGGTATAAATAAATTACTACTACTACTACTACTACTACTACTACTACTACTACTATACTACTGTGATTTCAACTCTGAAATCAGGGAGTCTTTCCAAAAGGAGGCTGATTGTACCAATACTGCTGAAAGTTTGATTCAAGAGTAACTGGAATTTCTTGGCAACCAACCATCAAGCATTCTGCCCAAGGAGGAGAGTTGGGATTAACCAACAATTTTTATGGCTCTTGGGGTGCAGGGAGAGTTTCTTCAGAAGCAACCTCATAACTGTTAATTTCCAAGCAGCTGGAATTACTCCTTCTAGTAAATAGGTATATAGGCTAGATGCAATAAGCCAAGAAGGGAACCAGTTAAGCAGGCTTGCAGTAGGCAGCACCTCTCCAACCCCCTTATCTACATCCTCATACCACAAAACTAGACTAGAAGGTACTCTAAGCATAAGAAGACTGAACTGCAAAATTAGTTGGATACCAACTCAGGACAGAACTTTGTCCTGGAAGCACACAGCAATATCACAGCATGTTTCCAAGGATCTAGGATGTAAAAATGGCAGAGAACTCTTCATCACCATCACCGCCACAAAGACAACTTGATAAGTCACTACCTGTGTTTGACTGGATTCACACTTGAGATTAACATGTGTTCTAAATTTTTCCTGCTCCACCTCATTGCCTGTAACTCACTGGTAAACCAGAGACCAGATTGGGTTATGTGAAGTGAGCAAAACTTCTTAGGAGTAATCCTTACTTGAGAGTACCCCCAAATATGGTTAGGAAAGAGCAATTTTATTCTAAGCTTTAACAGCTTTATGATGCAATTAAGACAACATTACTGATTCTCAATCATCAGCACAGATTCAAATTATTTAGCAAAACAACTTGCATTAAACGGAACCAAACTATACTATTCCTTCAAAAACTAATTAAAATTCATCTGATATCTGGCAATGCCTTAGTCAGACCACACTTGGAATACTGTGTCCAATTCTGGGCACCACAACTTAAGAAGGATGTTGACAAGCTGGAACGTGTGCAGAGGAGGACAACCAAGATGATCAAGAGTCTGGAAACTAAGCCTTATGAGGAGCACTTGAGGGAGCTGGCTATATTTAGCCTGGAAAAGAGGAGACTGAAAGGAGATATGATAGCCATCTTCAAATATCTTAAGGGCTGTCACATGGAGGAGGGAGCATGCTTGTTTTCTCATGCTCTGGAGCAGGTATCCCCAAACTTTGCCCTCCAGCTGTTTTAGGACTACAACTCCCATCATCCCTAGCTAACAGGACCAGTGGTCATGGATGATGGGAATTGTAGTCCCAAAACAGCTGGAGGGCCGAGTTTGGGGATGCCTGCTCTGGAGGGTAGAACTCAAACCAATGGCTTCAAGTTGCAAGAAAGGAGATTCTAACTAAACAGTCGGAAAAACTTTCTGACAGTAAGAGCTGTTCAGCAGTGAAACAGACTCCCATGAGAGATGGTGGACTCCCCTTCCTTGGAGGTTTTTAAGCAGAGGTTGGATGGCCATCTGTCATGGATGCTTTAGCTGAGATTCCTGCATGCAGGGGATTGGCCTAGATGACCCTTGGGATGCCTTCCAACTCTAAGATTCTATGATTCCATGGAAGCTCCAGCCGTGTACATGAGCTAAGCAAAAGTATATGAAAGGCTGGTAGTATTTCAATGCCTCATTTAAGAATGGTTAACAAGAATGAAGAGAGTATTTATGGCCTAAAAGTAACAGGCAGATTTTAAAAAACCAACTGAGGAAACCCCTTCCACCTCAGATCTCTGGGGATTCTCATCTAAAATACCAAACTTCTAAAGCAAAAATATTAAGTCACCATGCTTATATTTTAGCTTAGTTGTGCTTTCAACAATATTTGCATCTGTTCATTTGAAAGCATTTGTCTTACAAACAGTGAAAATAACTGAGATGACCGATTAGCTAGTATGCAGAGAAGCTACCCTACTAACAAAATTACAAAACTAACAATGAACATTTCACAATCTGCTGTTTTAAGTTCACTTTTCCTTTTTAGTGCATACTTTCAGAATATCAGGTTACAAACCTTCCCCCAAAATATGACTTCAACCAACTCTCACATATAGTTCTCCTAGTTAACAACACAATTAAAATTCACATATGTGCAGCCTTTTACAGTAATTCTAGGCATACTTTCTAACATCAAGCAGCAAAAGAGCAATGACCAATAATAAAAAGTAGGATATACCGTATTTTTCGCCCTATAGGACACACTTTTCCCCCTCCAAAAATGAAGGGGAAATGTGTGTGCGTCCTATGGGGCGAATGCAGGCTTTCACTGAAGCCTGGAGAGCGAGAGGGGTCGGTGCGCACCGACCCCTTTCGCTCTCCAGGCTTCAGGAGAGCCCAAGCGCCAGCCCCACAAGGTCGGGGGACAGAGGGAGGCAGAACGCCGCCATCCCGCTGTCTCCCGAAGTGGTTTGGAGGCTGATGGCGGGGAGACCCCGCCGCCAGCCCCGGGGACAGTGGGGAGGCGCAGCGTGTCTCCCCGCTGTCCCCGGACCTGATCTGAAGGTGGGCGGCGGGGAGAAGAGCGCTTCTCCCCGCTGCCGGCCTCGCAAGCTCCAGGGACAGCTGGGTGGCGCAGCGCGTCTCCCTGCTGTCCCCGGACCTGATCTGAAGGCGGGCTGCGGGGAGAAGAGCGCTTCTCCCCGCTGCCGGCCCCACAAGCGCCTGGGGGGGAAATAATTTTTTTCCCCTTTATTTCCCCCCAAAAAAACTTGATGGTTCCTATGGGCCGGTGCGTCCTATGGGCCGAAAAATACGGTAACTAATGGGAAGTGTATTCAAATATCGTTTTGGTTGATGTTAATATAAAATAGAATTCAAAACAATCCAGTTATATAGTTTTGCCTTATATCACTTTGTAGCAGCTTCTAAAATCTCCCAGCTTTTTTTTCTGATACGGTATTTCACAAAATGCAGGGGTTTTTTTCAAACTGTTAAAACTGCATTTTAAAAGCATGTGATTTTTAAAAATTAACGATTTGCCTTAGGAACCATTTCATTTAAAATGTGGTTAACTTTAAAGTACAAGGAAAGGAGTTCAACAAGAGCAATGTTAACATAATTTTGAGGACAGACCGCACTACAGAAACCTTTCAGTAGAAAAGCATTTTAAATATTGTTTAGGAGCAGGCAATTTAGCACTGCATATTTTCTTTGTTACATAATATATACTGAGACATCCCCCTAATTATTTAGGTGCTGGTAAAACCAAACCCACCTGACTGGAGATGTCCATTGCGGCATACCAGGTTAGTACTGTCACTACAGATTTCCATTTGCAGCTTGGGAATTTGCTTAACTGCCTGCATCTTCTCTATGCAACAAAACAGAAGGGTGGGGAAGGACAAATAAAAAACAAAAAATGAACCCATGGAAGTTACGTACACTAAATCACACAAAAAATGACTTTGCCTTTGATTGACTTGAAATGGATTAAAGTTAGAAAGCATGTGTCCTATGTTTGCTATATTATGAAGCTACAAGAACATCTAAAAGATGATATACTATTATGAAAAGGTTGTGAATTACGGTCAATAGCCAAGTTAGTCAGAAATCACAATGTAAAAGATTGATGGGAAACTTTTCAATGCTGTATGCACAGGTATCTCTATCCATGGGAAAAAGAAGGTTTTAGGTGAGAGAGCTTGTAACCAGTTGGTACATGTTGCAGCCAGATCTTATCTTTATAGTACGCTTTATTGGCAAATGTTTGTGTATAATTACCATTCCATAGTTAACAGCTAATGCTTGCTTCAGCAGATTACATCACGTCAGACAATTCTTCAATTAATAAGGCTGAGCAAGAATCATCTTTTCTGATCAAATTAGCATCTTCAAACTTCAAACATTACTAAATATCAAATATCCTAAAGGGAAAATGGATTCTTAAAGGGGTGTAGCATTATTGTACAATTAGCAGATTTGGGGGAAACTGATGAAGTCTTTCTGCCACTTATAAAGTATGTGTACTTGAGAAATATTCCAAGAAATTATACTGCTTCGATTCCAACGCTCCCTTATGACAATCATTATTTGTTATCTTTCTGAAGTAACATAGTTTCTCTTGTATTAAACAGCCTCTTGAACTTGACTCGTCATAACACCCTGCAGCTTCACACACTTAACTTATTTGGAGTTCTTCACACTAATTGGTTTTAGAAAGAGGGGTCAACACCCATTTTATTTAGCAAAAGAAAGGTTGGGTGCAGGGTCGCCATTCTGCAGATGGAAGTGATTCTGATCTAGCAGAAGCTTATCGTGGAATAAGGATGACTATTTTCTACTTTCCCCCTGCAGCCCTCAGTGCCACTGTCCATTGTTGCAGAGGGGCCTGCAGCCACTGATATCAGCTTTTCAGAGGGCAACACAAGAAAGGAGAAACTGACAAAAATAATCTTCCCCTTCTCTGTTCCTCTAGCCAAGTTTCACATGATCAAAACTCCATTGCATGCAAGTTTGAATCCAACCCAAACAGAAAAGAAAAACAGCCACTGTCAAAAAGCAACCGTTTTCAATGCAGTTTTGCCTCACAAAATGCATTCTTCAATTACATATGAAGAGCCTGCTGGATCAGGCCAAGTACACTGTACTGTATTTGTGTTGTTATCCAGTTGTCTTTAGATCAAAAGGTGAACCCAATTGATGATTTCATCATACGTCAAGAGACAAAGTGGCACGATAAGAGGCCTAGAGCCAAACATAAGGTCAGTTATTTCTAACACTTGTCAAATTTAGTTACATGCCTCCTTGAGTTTTTGTTCCAACATAGGGACACGGGTGGTGCTGTGGTCTAAACCACTGAGCCTTGGGCTTGCCGTTCAAAAGGTCACTGGTTTGAATCCCCTCGACGGGGTGAGCTCCCGTTATTCAGTCCCAGCTCCTGCCAACCTAGCAGTACGAAAGCACGCCAAAAGTGCAAGTAGATTAATAGGTACCACTTCAGCGGGAAGGTAAATGGCATTTCTGTGCACTGCTCTAGTGTCAGTGTTCCGTTGCACCAGGAGCGGCTTAGTCATGCTGGCCACATGACCCGGAAAAACTGTCTGCGGAGCGGACAAACCCTGGCTCCCTTGGCCTATAAAGCGAGATGAGCGCCGCAAGCCCAGAGTCATTCGTGACTGGACTTAACAGTCAGCGGTCCCTTTACCCTTTACCTAGGGCTTATGGAAACGGCTATGTCTTGTTGATGGAGGGTGAAGATGTTGAGAGATTTCACTTGCATGCTCTAAACTATTTTTATTTTAAAATGCTTGTGTGATGCTTTTCCAGGCAAAGACTATCAAAAGAGATTTACAACCAATAAAAACTACAAGCATTAAAATCAAGAATAAAGATCACAGATAAATACAAACTCAGAATTTTAGTAACACAAAAACATTCCAGCTTCCTTAAGTGAGTGGAACAAAAAATTATCCAGGGAAGGCAATTTGAAACAAATGAATATTTTGAAACATTCTGAAAAGCTGACCACCACAGCTCTACTTGGACAGAGGTCCAAACTGTGGAGCCACAAAAGACTCCCTCTCTGTCTCCTAGTCATTCACATAATAGATCTAGGAGGTGAATACATCAAGAGGTCCTCTAACTGAGATATCTGTGCATGGGTAGGATGGTATGGTGCATGTAGCCTTTTAAGTAACTTGGGCCCAAATCATTTGGAACTTTCAAGGCTAAGACCAGCACTTCGAATTGTGCCTGGAGACATATTAGGAGCCAGTGTCATTAATGAATACAAGTGTAATTGAAGCTGACTGCCATACATCCATCAGAACTCTGGTGGTTATGTTTTGAAGCAGCTGAAGTTTCTGGACTATATTTAAAGATAGCCCCACATACAGTGCATTACAATATTAATCTAGTCTAGATGTGGCCACAGCATGGATCAGATCTGTGGCTAGGTCTGTCAGCTGCAGAAAGGGCTCTACTTAGTGTACCAGCCAAAGTCGATAAAATACACTCCTGGATACAAATGCTACCTGGGCTCCCCCAGTCAGTACTGAAGCCAGGAGAACTTGGGTCTTTTAACAGCAACAGTGGGGAGACTTTGTTGCATGGGCTTTATTTGGCCCACAAGGCCTTTTCTGCCAAACCATGCCCACCTGTCCCACACTTGATACCATATGCAATGCCAGGCAACTAAAGACGCAGCTGCAAAGGAACAATGGGGAGCTTAAAATGCACTCCTGAGTGTTCCTTGGCAAGCAGCACCCATTCTCAGCACCAACTGACACTTTCAGTGAGCCCCTTTGAACTTGTCCTTTCACATGTGTGGTTTGGATTCAAATCACATCTGCAAACTGACAGCTTCAAAAGGGCTTGTTATCAGTGCCAATCAGATGATTAATGCTGAAAGTGAGTTCCTCTGTTGTCACCTGAATTGATAATGACATCAGGTGACTTTAAAAGTAGGTGGTCCCTCCCAGCCCCCCAAAAATAACTCAAGTGAGTTAGTTCTTGATCTTTGGGCTGGGGGTGGGGGTAGGGGGGAATTCATTCTATTCCAGGGAACAATGTTACCCTGTCCAGTGCTAGCTGTAATCCTCCTTCTGAAGCCAGGAATCTCCAACCAATAGCTCCTCTGTATTGCCTGGATTTAACCTCAGTTCATCAGTCCCACCAATGCCTTCAAGCACTGGTTTAGGGTTTCAACAGCCTCAATTACATCAAAAGATGGCAACAAAACACAGCTGCATGCTGTCAGCATACTGATGACGCTGCAACCACACCTTTGGATACCTTCCTCCAGAAGTTTCATGTAGATATTAAAAAACATGGAACAACAATACAGAGCCCTATGCTACCCCACAAATGAAAAAACCACTATGAAGCCATTATCAGCCCCCCAAACTAAATGTGGTTTCTTTCCATAATTGCACCAAGTTTCAAACAGATTTCTGCTGCTTATAAACAATACATATTAAGTATTACACTCTATGTCAAAATTATCTATGCAATGGCAATAACTCACCTAAAGCCTTATTAACAATAAATGCTACAATAAAAATTTTTAGAATTATAGTTTTTCCATAAAACAACACATAAATAAACAAATAATTATCAGATTTACTTTTAAGATACAGGCATATGCATGCTAACATGTGATCTAAATCATATCCATTAAATGTAGGGAGACTACTGAATATACAGCATATGCATAAGATTGGGCTACTATCTGGCCTAAGACGTATTGCAAAGGATGACCATGTTAAGCTTGCTGCAGCAAAACAAAGCAGTGTCCTATGGCACCTTAAGGACTCAGTTCCTTCTGTACTTTTGCCAAGTACCAGCAGGACCAATAAATTACTCGAAGCCCTCATCTCAAGAAGAAAGAAGCAAGATTAATTTGGAGCGTTCCAGAAAAACAGAGTTACATTTAAACTATGCTGTGGGGAAGAAAGATCTCCTTCCTCCTGTGACTGAAACTGAGTAGGACTGGAAACCCACTGGTGAGGGGGAGAGAATGGAAGGGCAGGTGGGAGGGGCAAGAGGTACAGTTATAGCTCAGGAAGACTGATACTTAAGCCAGACTTCTCATACCTAAAAAGCTTGTGTTAACAGAGTACATACTATAGCTATATGATGTTAATTTTAAGTTTTTACTATGCTCTATTGAAAACAAGTTGTATGTCATGGCCATGGAATATGATTAGATTTTTTTTTGTGTGTGTGACTCAGTCATCAGCTCTAAAGCTTTACTTAAGTTCTTACATCCAACACTCATTACTGCAATATAGGAATGCGACATGCAGCAAGTTGCATGCATCTCTTACACCAAGAGCAGTCTCAGGAGGCTGCTAGTTTGAGTGGAGGTATGCCAGGAAGTGAGTAGGCTGCTTAACATATGGCATGTATCCATTTTTCTGCCCAAATTTAGTTGCAGCAGGAGTGGTTGGGTTTTAAGTAGAAAAACAGTCTGAAGGGGAAAGGTTAAGCAGCCTCTTTCAATGCCATGGTTCCACACAAACTTGCATCCTCCTAAGGCTGGTTTCTTACACAGTCTAGTTTGGTCCTTTATTCTTTTTCCTTGATATAAGAATGACAAACTGTGAATTCACTCAGATTTACTAAAAGAGACCATTTAAAATGTTTATTTTAGGTGTAACATGGATTTACTTCCACTGGGTGTACCAAATAAATCATCTTTTCAGAGAGCCAGCTGAACTCCAGAACTCTAGTTCTTCATCTTCATAGTGTCTTGAGTCTGTTTTTCTCACAGCCCCTTTAAATCCCTCCCCCTAAAAGACCCAGGCTCTGCCAATATTCCTGTATCTGTGTCACAGTGGGTATATAGGTTCTATGCAGTTAAAATCCAATACTGAGATATCCCTTTCAAAAATTAAAAAGCCAGATTAATAAATGTTTCTTAAATATATGCATTGTGTAACTATCATTTCCCGTTTTCCAAAATAAAAATATTAAGTAATACCTAACAGCTGCAAACGGTCCTTGGCCATTGCCAAATTTGTCATCATTTTAGACTGGAGACGGCGAGCTCGATCACAATGATCTCCTTAAAAAGAAAGTTAAATATTCAGATTCAAGCATAAGTACAGCAGTAATGTTTGTCCCACACTATAGCAAAAAAGAGAAGTAAATATTAAAATTACAACTTACTTAAATTATCCATGCATCTAGAAGTAACTGACGATGCTCTGCATAGATATCTAACATTAGAACAAGTCTGTGCATGCTTTTCTCTCTTCAGGGACATTTGCACAAATGAGGAAAATATGCAAATGAACACAGTAGTAAGAACGTGTTCCGACTAGCTGTATTTTCCCATTACGTGTGCAATTAGCCTGCTCCCTGTTAATATTTTCTATTCTCTGCCATTATTTCAAAATGCTGATATGGAACTAGCATTAGTATTAGGTCTCTTTCTGACAAGTAACATGTCAGATTTCTAAACTGATGAAAAAACCATTCTAAAGGAACATGAACTTTGGATTGATTTTAGCCCCAAGAATCTCTAAACGACAAAAACTTCTAAGATATTAATAAATGCTAACTATTTGCCATGCCACATTTACATTACAATTTTAGTATACTTGTTTTGCCAATTTACAGATAGAATGCCTTCTTACATCAAAATTAAATAGGTATTTAAAGCTTTCAACTTGCTTAAAAGCAACACCAAAAATGTTAGTGCCAAGGTAGCAAAATTGACTTGAGGCAAAAAATCTGACTGCATTTTATCCCCATCCCCTCTGAAAAGAGAACATGAACCATCAACAGAGATACTTTGTTGAACCACAACTGTGACAAACAAAAACGAAATCCAGGTTATCTGTTCAAAAGAAAAGTTGAACTAAGAAACAAGCGGTAGATAATGTAAACTATCCAAAAAAAGAATAAACCATTAGCACATGAACCCATTATTATTATTATTATTTGAATTTATATACCATCCTATACCCACATGTCTCAGAGTGGTTCAGAGTTATCTGGAAGGCTTAGGTGCCAACTTGCTGGGGCCCTGGCTAACCAAGCACCCACAAAATTCCCTATGAAGTGTCCGGACCCACAAATTTCGGTGCCAGGGCCATGCTCACTGCATGGCACCCATGGTCATGGAGCCAAGGTGGTACTCCTGCTGGAAGGATTTTTATTCTTGCATTATGTCAAATTTCTGTACGTACTCCATTCTTTTGAAGAAGTAACTGGCAACAGACAGGATGAAGGCATGGTGGGGAAAGGGGTTAAAAGCACCTGGGCACCACAGAGTGCCTTCATCAGACTTTAAGTCATGATAAAACTTATTTCTAAGTTCTGACATGAAAGACACAGTGTTTTGAGCATGTTTCCTTATGGGCAAGCTGCTATTTGTGTTGGTTAGGCCTTCTTTCTAAAGAAAAGGTTTGCAATTGTGCTGATCTAAATCACACATGTAGCCCTCCAGATGTTGTTGGACTCCAACTCCCATAGGCCTCACAGCTATGAACAATGGCCAAGGATGCTGGAAACTTCAGTCCAGCAACCTCTGATTAATTCCATTTAAAAGTATGGTTCTGATTGTCTACGATCAATCCTAAATATTCGTTGTATCCCATTATGAATTCAGTATTATTCAACATGAACTGGAACAGAATCAGTTTAGGATCTAACTTTATTGGCCTGAACCAGAATTAATTCAGCACAATTTTAATGGCAGATGGGTTTTTTTGTTATTATTTAGAAAATTTAATGAGTATCGGTTTGAGTAATTCCAAAACAGAGATTTTATTTCAAGTACAATTAGCTGTCAGCAATTAAGGAAGTGTATTGCATTCAACAACTCTGGCCTTGTTCACACATCACATTCAAACATAAACTAAGGTTTAGTTGTTTTTTTATAAACGTATTTGTCTACCTCAATTTTGTGAAAAATACCAAAGCCATCTGCAACAATTATAATACAATAAAAACCACATAAACAATTAAAACAGATCACCAGCTGACTACTATGGGAAATGTTTCTTAATTGTCTGCATAAGCCTTACGGCAAAGAAAATTTTTCAGCAAACATTTGAAAGTTAACATGAATGCTACTCCTCTGCCACTCCTGCTGCATTGCAAGGAAACAAGCTGTGGTCTGGTGGCTAACATATTTTAAACAAAGTCTGTAGTTTTTGCTCCAAATAAGCCCCAACCATAATGCTAAACTAGACCATGGCTTGTTTCCTGGCAGTGTAGCAGCAGCAGGAGCAAACAACCAGTGATTAACCTCAAGGAAACCAAAAATCCATGGTAATATGGCTCGAGGTCAGAGGGGGGAAAATTAACCATGAAAAACTTTTTTTTTAATTCTGCAAAAAAGAAGATGATGATTTACTAGGTTTTCTTTGCCAATTTCAATTGCTCCTTCTGTTTATTCATTTAAATTTAGGATCAAAATAAGCTCACAGTTTCAGAGACACAAGGTTGGCCTACCTTGACCAGTAACTAGCACAGCTATTCCTTTTTCCAGTTCTTCAATCCCCTTTCTGTACCATTCAACAGCTTGTTCCTTTTGTCCTGCTGAGAAAAAGTTGGTTGCATACTTTCCGTTATGAAGAATGGTCAGAACTACAGACACTGTATAGAGCCTATGGAAGTTATTTGAAGATGGCTGCCAGTATGCACATTCAGACTTCTGTTTTCTCTTCTCCATCCTCCAGCTCCCAACAACCCAAATCTGCTCAACCCTCTGGAACAGATTTTGAGTCTTGTGGGGGCCCGCAGGGGGTAACTGCTCCACACTACATTGGATCTCAACCTAGTATTAAAGCTTGTTCAGAAAGCAACCCAATAACAATATGTGCAGAAAGGTAATTACGGTACACATCAAGAGTTGTTATGGGATTGATGAAATACAGAACGTTCATATTGTGCTTTTGATTGCTTGCAGCCTGACAAGTAAATCAAAAGTATCCCCATATGCAGATGGAAAGCTAAGGTATACAGATAGTAGTCTGGCTAACGCTATCTAGGAAGTTCATGACTGAAGTGACAGGTGACCTCAGACTTTCAGGTTCAGAACTCACCTTGACATTATGCTACTCTGACTGCCTTCACATTCCTTTTGTTTTGTTTTGTTTTAAAGAAACAAAGTGTCAATAAAGTATTTAGATAGAAAAATGAGAATCTGGATCACAAGAGAATGTGAGAAGTCAATGAATTCACAGTGCCTTGCTTTTAATATCAGATTACTCAAGAGAGCACACAATCAAAGTCTGAAAGTTACCCAATTCAATCCCACACAGGAATGCTGGATCATCCACACAACAGCTGCTACAAGTAAATCCATACACTCCAGACCTCAACAGGCTATGGTTATATCAGGTGAACTATAAAAAGCATCTTAAAAGTAAGGAGCTCCAGACAGCTCACATTAGCAAGCAAATCCACATGCCTAGAAGGAGAAAAGCACAGCCAAGCAGGGCAATTACCCATTCAATATGTGAAAATTTCTTTCAGTTCAGATCCTGAACTAAGCAAACCACATTAATATGTTGACACAGTTTGCAATACAGTCCATGAAGTTTTGCCATAATTTTTTTGCATGTGAAGAATCAGTGTGTTATACTATGAGTCAGTCATGAAGCCTACTATGTGACCCCGGCTCCCCCACTCTCTTAGCCTAACCTATCCTAAACCTACCACAAATTATGCAGTCGAGTTTCCCACATTTGGGGAAATCGCAGGGGTCAGCACACCCAGAGTGCAATGGAAAGTTATTTTCATAGGCTTGTCAAACTGTCTTGAACTCATTCACTTACTTCCTTATCTTGATTCTGCTGAACAAATGAGATAGAAAGGTTTAATCTTAATGTTTCAGATGTGTTTAATCTCTCATACAAAACAATGGGCAATCAGCTATATTACTCCCAGATATTGCTTATTTCTACACTTTCCAGAAAAGCCATATAGTGCCACAATCACTAAGTAGGGAAACTTAAAGGGCAAGCAACTTGAAAAAAATACCCAATTCAAGCTTATGTTTTGAAAGTGACTGGACACAGGGTTCGAATTCACAATCAATTCCTAAAAATAACAAAAGGCAAGAGGTGACATGATAGATGTTTATGAAATAATGCATGGCATGGAGACAGTGGTTAGAGAAAAGTTTTTCTCCCTCTCTCATAATGCTAGAATTCATGGACATCCAATGAAGCTGAATGTTGGAAGAATGAGGGCAGCTAAAAGAAAATACTTTAGGCAACACATTATTAAACAATGGAACTCACTCTCACAGGAGGCATCAATGGCCACCAACTTAGGCAGCTTTAAAAGAGGATTAAAAAAATTCATGCAGGACAAGGTTATAAACAGCTACTAGCCATGCTGGCAATGGTCTATCTCAACTGTGAGAGGCATTATGCCTCTCAATACCAGTTGGGTAGAGTAATGTTGCACTCAGGTCTAGCTTGCGGTCTTCCCACAAGCATCTGGGTGGCCACTATGAAAACAGGATAGTGGATGAGCCACTGGCCTGATCCAGTAGGCTCTTACTATGTTCTTAATGTCAGTCTTAATTTTTGTTTTCGTTACATATGTTGGCAGTCCAATGCTGTTTGTTCAGAACCATAACTTGTGGTAAGGAACACATTTTGGATGTAAAAGGTTCAATCCCTGGCATCTCCAGCTAAAAGTATCTTAGGTAGCAGTGTTGGGAATAACCTATGCTTGAGACCCAGGGGTAGGTTAGAATCAACCAGTTGTCTAGGTCAGTGTAAGGTGCTTCAACATATCCATCTTATTGTATTTTAAAATATCTGTGACTGCTGCATTGGAAAGGTTGTTTTTCCCTCTTATTCTAAATCACCACGAAATAAGTAAATGGAAAGAGTGGGTCTTAACCTATTACATTAAGTAAAACTTACAACAACAAACCTCACTTCAGTCCCTATTTATTTACAGCATGATTTTAAAAAGCTATCAATGGCTTATCTTTTACCAAAAGTGTCACACCAGGAAGCACTGAAGGTTACAAATGGCAAACGATTTAGCTTTAAAATATCTGAACTCTCATGTTCTCTCACAAGACTAACAGCTACTGATTAAGTTACAGTACAGTCAATCCTAACAAAAAAAAGTCCTTTCTGAATAATTTGCCTCCACAGAGCTCACCATTCTACACCCCCCCCCTCAGCATTACCAGCTCAAGAATTTGTCTGAACCCCTTAGAAACTTGAATTTGATATGCAGCTCAAACAAGTTAACAGAAGCAGCGGCTGGTGATGGTGTATGATGAACCACAGTAGTACAAGCTGAACTCGGAGAACAAAGAGACTAAGCGGGTAACACAAAGTCTCTTTCACATTCACAGCAAAGCCTCCCTCTACATAGACTCCACCCACCAAGTCCTTCATGTCAGCACCCTCCATACATCCTAACATTCGCCGCCTCTTATGGGGTGAATATACCACCACAGGCTTTTCACTCTGGAGCAATTCTACTCTTCAAAGCCCCTCGCCTTTTAAACCCCTGCCTATCTAACTAATTGAGCGCGGACTGAACCATCGCTGCCAACACTACAAGGAGGACCTAAAAAAACGCTCTTCAGTCCCCTCGACTGCGGGAGCAGATGGGCGACAAGAGCGAACTCGGAAGCAATTTATCAGCATAAGGAGACACAGCGCCGGGAAGGGGAGGTTGACGGAACTGGGGGGGGGGGCAAAAAGATGGGGGCGCAGCCATCCGACGGGCGTGAGGCGACGACGAAAGGGGGCTTCTCCACGTCGCACGCCCGTCCCTGTCCTCCTAGGCGGCATCCCCTTCCCCTTCCCTCCGCCGGCACCGTCCTCGCCGCGCAACACAGCCGCCGCCCCCCATCCTTTGCCGCAGCCATTTCGCCTCTCCGGGGCCTCCCTTACCGGCCTCGTCTTCGTCGATGCGCAGCGCCGTGGAGATGCACTCGAAGGCGCGCTTGTGGCAGGCTCGCACGGTCTCGGGAGAGTCGCCGGCGCCGGCCCTGGCGGTGCCTTTGGCGGCTGCCATCAGGATGCCGCCGCGGGAGAGCCGCTCGCAGAGCCAGGCGAACAGCAGCCCCAGCTGGAAGGCCAGGAAGCGGAGCAGGGCGAAGGCGGCGAACAGCGGGTACGAGAAGTAGTAGAGGTTGCGCTTGTGAGGGGAAGCCGCCGCCGCCGTCGCCGAAGCTGCCTGTTGCTGGTGGTGCTGGACGGAGGGAGCCGGCCCGGCCCCGGGCGGAGAGGAAGTCCCGGCGGCCCGAGTCGGGGAGCTGGAGGCGGCTAAGCCCTTCTTCTTCCCTCTCCCGCCCGGAGAATTCATTCACCACCGCCGTCGCCATAACCCGCTGCCAGCGACTGACAACAACCAGCCGCGCGGGCCTGCCATGGCACAGGCTACGCCCCTTTCCCTCAGCCCCGCTATCAGGAACAGGGGGCACTCGCAGGCGCGCGCACGAGGCAATCTGCGCAGCGACGCTTCCTGAATAAGGAGCGCCGTAACAGCAGCCCTTCGCCGGCTGCCTGGACGCTCTCGTCAATTTGCGCCTGTGCGAACCGCAGAAGCGACAATAGGGGGCGTGGTCGGCACTACGGGCGGTAGGGAAAGGAGGCGGGTCAACCCGGAAGGCTACCATCATGCAATTCTTCTCACGTAATTAACGGAGATAGCGGGTTGGCTGGCTGGTGTGTCTCTTAGTGTCGGCGTAAAAGCCAATACAGTACTAGGTAGAGTTACAGATAGGTAGCCGTGTTGGTCTGCCATAGTCAAAATAAAAAAATCCCTTCCAGTAGCACCTTAAAGACCAACTAAGTTAGTTCTTGGTATGAGCTTTCGTGTGCATACACACTTCTTCAGATACACACTAGTACTAGGTAGAGTTTATGCCCCTCTTCCTCCACTCTACATTGCACCCGCTTTGTGTGGAAGCGGTGCACTCTGGGCAATGTAGTCAGTAAGGGAATACAATGCGTAATGGGAGTTAGGATTTCTTTATTCTGTCCTCAGCCTGTTGACAGAATGTCAAGTCAAGAAGGGAGGGAGGCAGGGAAGTTTTCTACAGATCCCCGCAATTAAAAACTAAACTGGGGGTGTTCGAAGTAATATAAAACACATAAAATTACAGAATGATGCAGCAAAGCTTTAAGAGACTTATGTGATGCTGGTTATGTTTTTGAATAAAGGACCTATTTAAAACAAGAATTGTCTAGAAGCCCTATTCACTATTCCAATACATTTTTTTTACCATATGGATCATCACAATGTCACTATCTCTTCCTATATAATTTCCCATGTCCATGGGGTAGGCCACTTGTCTGTTCTGGAGGAACAGGTATACAGCATAGTCTGGGGGTGCGTCTCTGGACCCATGTTTGTCTCTTGGTGTGCAAATTACCTTGGTAGCCAAGCATGCCTTTTACATGTTGTTCCTATACAGAGATGCTTGGCCACTGTGGTATTGATATTTGTAACCTCAAGGCTAGATTACTGTGATGTGCTCCATGTGGGATCTATGTACCCTTGAACTTAATTGCAGTGGCGCAGAATGCAGCAGGTAGGTTGTTGGCTGGGATATTCTTTCACCATATAACACCTCTGCTGTGGGAGCTGAACTTGTTGCCAAAAAGCTATCATGCACCATTAAAGGTTTTACTTTCAGTATTCCAAGCCCTAAAAAAGTTGGAATAGGTTTCCTAAGGGACCATCTTGCCTCATATAGCCCTGCCTGGCAACTGCACATCTCTAGAGGAGCACTGCTGAGACTACTGTATGCCTCAGATGTGTGCTTAGTTTGTACTGGAAACGAGGCTTTGAGTGTTGAAGCTCTAGCCCTCAGGAATTAATTACTGCTTGAGATTAGACAGGCGCTCGATGTCTTGATGTTTAGGTGGCTACTGAAGATGTTTTTGAAGACTTTCCCTGAAGTGTGAAAGTCCTTTTATGGAATATTACTTATTCATATTTAGAAATGCTTTTATTGTTTTTGGAGTGTGTATTATTATTTGTTGTTTTTATCTCATTTTATCTTGTGTACTGCTTTGAGGGCATCAGGCTGTGATGAGGTTATTAATAATAAATTTTACAAATCAAATCAAATAATTGGACGGCATATGAAATATAGACAGCCTATCTAATTTCTAGTACACATAGAATGCAATCCTATGCAGAATTAATCACTTTTGAACCTATTGATTTCAATGTAATACCTAACTGTATAGGATCAGTAATGCATTTATATAAAAGCTAATTCCTAGAATACAATTTTCATGTCACAAATAATAATTATAAGCATGTTGTGGAAAAGCATCAGTTTGGATTTACAGTACAGACGTTATAATTTGTACCTATCACAATTATGCTGCCAATGAAAGGCAATCAGATCCATTGTTAAAGGATGCAATTATCTGTCCTGTGGGTCAAATAACATCAGTAAATGGAATATTCCTAACTAGGAGTTTTCCCTCAAATTTTGAAAACCTGCAGTTGTTTTTTCTTGATGAATACTGGAGGCAAACCTGAGTCATACCTTCAGAATGAGTACGCTTTCTTCCAATGGTAGGGTTGCCTGGGATGTTAATATTGTATCCCTGCATCCCCTCCTCCTCTTTGTGCACTTGGAATGAGACTGTGCTTTCGCTGCAATATTGATGCTTCTGAGATTCACCTCCACTGCAGGGAATGGGATGATACCATTGCCCATATGTTAGCAGAGTCAAGGGAATATTGGGTTCACCCACTTCAGTGTAGAGTGACTGATACTCAGCATTTAAAATTAAGTTGCCATGTTGGATGTATCAGCCCTCCTTGTGTTACACTAGAATTAAAGAAACCTGTTGAAGAAAGTAGACTAGAACCTAGTGACTTTCTTACTAGAGTTGCTTTACTACTCAATCCCACCTGGGATATCCTGCTCCCTTCAGGAGAGAGTTTGCTCTTCCTGTCAATTCAACACCGCAAGCTAAATTAGTGGCTTCTCTGTACAGGCACATTTTGAATTACCTGGCCCAGTTCCCTTTGAAATTTATGTTTTTTTAATTCGAACCAGCTTTTAAAGGACGCTGGTTGCCATGACCAACAGCTGTTTTACTGCTTGCTTTCCTATATATTTTTTACATTTTGCACAAAACTTGAGTACTAGTTGCTAGACAAGATGATTTATTATTACACAGAATGAAGAAATACTTCAATAGAATTCAAACTCATTTAATCGGGGTGAAGAGAAGCGAACAAGACCACTCGTCTTCTTTTTTTATTGTGATTTTCACATGCCAGAAACTGAGAACAGGGTTTGTGCGATGAGCCAGCCTCCACGCTAATTTCCATCTTGAACAGAAGGAGCTGCGGCCGCGACCGAGAGTCCCTATCTTTTCAAACAAGCAAATCCCCACCCCGCAGCTTCTCCCTTGGAGAGCTCTCTCCATTACGCAGGCGCGCTAGAGGCCCGAATCGCCTACCGCCTGTGAAGCGCGACATTTCCCGGCTCCCTCCTTTACGGCGCGCCGCTATACGACAGCCGAAGTTCCTTGTTTACGACTCGTCTCGCGGATTGTTTCGCTCGTTGCTCCGCGACGGGTGGTTTTTTTTCTTGCTGGCTTTTCATCCTCGAACCCAAGAGCGGCTCGGCTAAGCGGAGGTGAGCGCGGGCTGCGGACCGAGGTGCGGCGCCCATCGTCCGCTGAGGCAGCCTTGGGGCCGGGGAGCGGGAGCGGGGAAATGGATGTCCCGGACCCGGGCCGCCTGCTGCCCTCTTGGCGCTTCTGCGGCTCGGGCTCCGGGGGTCCTTCGGGGCCTCGAGTGTCGGTTGCCTTTAAGAAAGGAAAAGCAGGCAGATCGGGCTGCTCCTCGATCGAATGAAGCGTTTCCTTACGGACGCATAGGCTGCAATTGCAGGCACGCTTACTCTGGAGTAGTGCAAGACCCATTAGAATAACGGGGACTTACTGCTGAGTAAACGCGCGCAAGTTCAATACGCAGCCATTACAACAGGGATGGGGAATCTGTGGCCCTCCGAATGCTCTTGGTCTGCCATCCCTACCTGATTTCTGTGCTTGTGGAGGTTGAGGTCAGCAGCATCTGGAGGGCCAAAGGCCGCCCCCCCCATCATTGCTTTTTATAGCAGTGCATGTAGTTGACCCTGTTTCCCCCACCCCACTCCCATTTTTCTGGCTCCTCCTCCCCTCCCCCCCCAGAACATTTGGATAGAAATTAACCTTTCTGCTTAAAACAACTGACATTCAAACCCCTTGATCTTGTTGTTAAGGGATATATATATATATATATATATATATATATATATATATATATATCTGATAAAAGATCTCTTAACGGGAAGATATGAAATGTGTCATACCAAAAGACATTTGGAAGTTGTTGGTAACATATGAACTATCAGCTGTACTTAAGAGAGAAGTTTCTAAAACTGGTCACAGTGTAATCAGTAACCTTCTGTTTCCTCCCCACCAAGACTACTTCGTATTTGCTAACTTCCACACATCATGGAGACAGAACAGATTATGGAGAGCCAGCCACAGGTAATGCCAAAACCCCCAACAATACCTGCTTTAGTGAGATTGTGTGTGTAAGAGATATTTTATAATTGTGTGATGCTTTGCAGGTTCCAGAAAATCCTCATGCGGAATATGGTCTTACAGAGAACGTAGAGGTAACTAAGTTTATCGTTAGAGTTAACTATTCCCTGTTGAAATTGGGATCTGCTATATTTTTTTGTGATTGTATTTCTTAACTAAGTTTTTAAACTGTATTGTAAATGGTTGTTGCCCATCCTGGGAACTTTGAGTGAAGGGTGGGTAATAAATTAATAATAGTCTCATCTTGACACTCTTAAAGAGTACAATTTGCTAAAGTTGTTTATTCATAGAATTGAGTGAAGCTAGCGATAGGGGCTCTGATCCAGTCGTGTGTTAGAATAGCTTGTCTAATACAACTTTACAATCTCAGGTATTTATTATAGAAGTGCCTGAGCTCGTGTAGCTAAGAATGAAAGAGATTTATTTTGCTTTCATCCTGGCATTAGTATTACAAAGACTGTTGCATATATGAAGATCCTCATATTGATGTTCACCTATTGAATGCCTTTGTATATTTGTGTGCCAAACAATTTTTATTTCACCACCATTCACCTCATCTAGACATTTTTGCTGTAAATTTGTAAAAATCAGGCAAGGAACCAGCAATGGCTGTCTCATGGAGCCATAGTAAGCAAACAGAATTTTCAAGGAAACAAACATTTTTAATGGGGGTTCTGCGTGATTTTTTGAGAAAACATACTTATTTCACTGAATAAGTAAAATGTATGGATTTTTGGTCAATTTTTAGATAGTTCAGAAATGCATAACTTTATATTTTCAACTTATAACACTGGATTGCTGTCTTCATCTAGTGTTTGTTTACATTTTAAGCGAATAGTGGAAAATGAGAAAGCAAGTGCAGAGAAAACATCAAAGCAGAAAGTAGATCTTCAGTCACTACCTACACGTGCCTATTTGGACCAGACAGTTGTGCCTATCTTACTACAAGGTCTTGCAGTACTTGCAAAAGAAAGGTACCATATTTGTTTATCTTTCATGATTTCATTCTTAACAACGTGCACAAACTTCTGCTTGCAGTCGTTATATAGGCCTAGTTCTTACAAACAGCAAGTGAAGTGGGAAATATATGGCTGGGCTTTACAACAGTGGATAGGAGCTCAGGTGAATGAATTTTGCATACTAAATAATCATTTGCGCATAAAAAAATGTAGCATTTTGCATCATTAGACCTTACCCCTTGATATGCTGTTTTTCAAGCATTTTTGTATGAAGGATAATTCATTCATGTGAGCCCACACTTGTATTTTGAACTGATATAGTCCTGACACTTATTGCCACCTCATTTGCTGTGTTTGGGAATGAGACTTTAATGCATGTGTGTGAAGTGTGAACATTTCTACACAAACTGGAAGTAGTTATGCTGGCTCTGGTCATCAGCCTTAATTTGATAAGCACCATGAACAGCATGATGCAGATGAGTATCCAATTTCATTTTAGAGTTAGCAAAGCTGGAATTGGAAGAGGTCTAAAAAGAACGAGGGTGGAGATCAAGACTGGCCTGTAGCAAATAGAATACAATCTGATTTGACATGGCTGTAATGAGAGACCACAGCATTCATTATCCTGGGGTTTTTTTTTGGGGGGGGGAATGAACTGCTACTGGATCACTACTTCTCTCCTGCTATTTCTGTAGGAAGAGATGGTGAGAGCTCCTACAGCCAAGCATTCCTAAATCTACATATTTTTAATCCCTGTTTCCATATGTCTAGAGGGGTACAGAGTAGTTTCCTCTCATTTCCCTTCCCAAGCAGAAGGGGATTAGGATAGATAGTAAGGATAAAGTAAGTAAATCTAAGCATTTCCCCCTCATTTTTCAGGCCCAATAACAACCATGTAATATTATAGTTCAACAACTTTAAGCCATGCCAGTCCAGTATAGGAGTTAAGGAATTCATTTCCATTTTAAGGAATTTAACACTTGCCCCAAGTTAAAATAAAAAAGCAGATCAAATGAACAGCTGTAAAAATCTGACATTCTTTGAAACTTTGGAATTTAGCCTACCACAGATGAAATTAAGAGAAAAAATGCTAATGATATAAGAAATTAAAATGTTTTCACTAGCAACTCTACATTTACCAAATGCCTGCTACTTATGGCAGAATCCTAACCCATGTCTACTCAGTTAAGTTCTGTTTAATTCAATGGGGCTTACTCCCAGATAAGTAGGATTAGGACTGCTGCCATAATGTATTAAAGTAAAATGTTTTGTGATCCCAAACAATACTCAAGTACTTTTAGTCTTTTTAAATCTACTACATACTGTGGGTTCCATTCCTGAAACTACTTTTAGGTGGGTAATTTTGATAATTTAATTGAGGTTAAAAGAATTCTTGAATTGGTAGGTATGTACAAAACCACTATTCTCTTTTTATTTTCAGACCACCAAATCCTATTGAATTCCTTGCAGCATACCTGTTAAAAAATAAGGCACAGTTTGAGGACCGAAATTAATTTCATCTTCAGAGGACCATTTGACTGATCAGTATATATGCTAAATAACCATGAATCACTGTCTGATGTATAAATCCTACAAAAACAAAAATATCACTTTTGCTCAATTTCTTTAGCCTTTTCTTGAGCTATGTCAGCGGCATGGGGAGATAACACCACTGCTGTGTCAGCAAAATCGACACTGTAGCCTATACATGCACAGCCTTAGAAGAAGGAGAAAGTATACAACACAGCGAAATTAAAAGTTTTTTGCCAGTGGGAGGGGCCAGGGGGTACAACAAGGGCAGACACAAGCTGATGACAGCAGCCTTGGGTGGCTTGAGGTTGAAAGCAGGTGCCAAACTCAACTTTTGTTATGCAGTCACATCAGAGACAAAACAGAGAGCCATACCCAGTTCACCAGATTAGGAGTCCACCGCTCTTAACCACTACACCACACTGGCTCTCATTGCTTTCTTTCTCATTCCTTCCTTCCTTCCTTCCCACCCCCACCCCCTGCAACCGATTGTCATCAGCAGAACCTTCTGACGTGTACTCTGAGAGGCCTCCCCTTCACAGTCCAAAGAATGAGCAGAGGGTCAACTGTCCCATAGCCCATCAAGCTCCCTACTCTTTCCCCGAGTCCTATCCTGTGGCTAGCTAAGCTAGACTATACCAGTGTAGAGGAAAGGGAAACCTAGCAATGAAGATACAACATGGCAAAAGACAAAGCTATTGTTATAAAGGATCTAAGGCGGAGTTGGCATCAGATTTTTATGGTTTACCTTCTCAAACCACACTAGTGGTGTACATCCCATTAAATAGTTTTTTTATTAAAACAAACAAACCAGTGCATCAGTTACCAGGTCCAAAGAACAATTGTCTGGTGGATGACTCTAGCAGGCCTAATTTAAATGGGAACAGTAATGATTTCAAGCTGAAGAATAAAGATTGCAGCACAAAAACAAATATAGTAATAACTACATATTAAAAGAGAGTGCAGGCTTCATTGCCTAGATGGCAGTGGACACAAGCCATATTCATTTACTTGGGTATTCATAGGCTACCTCTCGGGGTTAACCAGGGTGGGTCATGAGATAAAAGCTCATTATAACAAATCACAAAATCACAACCAAAATATTAAAATGTTATGACGACAGCTGCAGTTAAAACATGATCGTTGACAGTACAAATACAACATTAGTGTAAATACGAAAACCAAGCAGCAAAGAATAAATGATTAAAAGCAGCAGTTAAATGCAGAGTGTTAAAATGTCAGTTTTGAGGAAAGCGTTTTCAAAGCCTGCTTAAAAATCATTGACATAGGGAATAAATGCACCCACTTAGGAAGTTCCATAATCAGGAGACCAGCACTGCTCAGTAAGACGTATTTGACTACGCTGATCTAGCTTATGATATAATTAAGTAAAAGTATTGCTAAATATAAACTTTTGGATATTTTTTTTGGTCTGATGAATTTAAAAAACTCAGTTTATTATATTTAAATAAAGCTGATTGTTATATGTCCCCTTTGGTGATACTGGAGAAGATGACAGAGAACTCTCATTAAAAAAAAAAAATCTCTTCATTTTTAAAGGGCATTTTTTAATTAAAAAATATTTATAACAATAACACACTGTAGTCAAAATAGCCTCAGTACTCTTATCTTTAAACTCCACTGATAAATAAACTATTAGTTGTTAAGCTTGTACCCCTGAAAGGTAACACAGCCTTTTGAAGAATAGTGTTACCCATGTTCTCTGCAAATATTTGGTTTATTATTTTAGCCATAACGTTTCATACTTTTCAGTATTACGTAGCCTCCCATATGCTGAACTTTTCTAGCACCTGTTATCATTTTACTGTAAAACTCTGCTTGTTCCTTTCTCATGTTTCTCCAGCAGCTAAACTGTTTTCTAATACAGATATTTATTTTTATGCTTCAGTATGTTCAGCCCTTGTTTCTAATTAAGCTACTGGATACTGCAGGCAAAGCAGCAGCCAGGAGAGGGACCCCTTGAGAAAAAGATTAAGGCCATTTTACACAAATGATGCTGAACTAGGGTTGAAAGATTACTAGTGTTTATTTCTGTCCAAACTGTAAAACCCATATATATATATTTAGAAGCCTCACTGTTGTGCCATGCTATTTATTTTATTTAAAAGTTCATACACACATACATACTCAGACATATATATTACTTAATATTTCAAAAATCACCAAACAGTACACAGATATACCACTTTTAATGCAAAATAAAGCAGCTTACAGGGTTAAAAGCAGCAACACCTAACACCGTACATTACGGGTCAGCTGTTTTAAGCAGCTGATTTGGGGTGTCACAAAAGGGCAGGAAACGGGGGGACCTGAAGCATGAATGTAGATGTAGATGAATCACAGTTGTGTAGATGAATCACAACAGAGCCGGCTTGTCCTGCAAGCCACACCTGCTGAAATCTGGTCTTCTGAACATCTGTTAAAAGTGCAGGAGCCCTATCCTCTCTTTTACCTGGCCACCTTACTCTGTACCTTTTCACTGAGTGCTTTCCTCTTATCACTCTGCCATCTGAGCTGGTTTGTAAGGATCTTTGACTAAGGGGCTGGTTGGGTCTTTAGCCAAGAAATCTGCATTCAGTGTCAGATGTCTTTCACAGCCAACTTAGATGAGCAGAAGCACTTTCCAGGCAAAGCCATCATTGGATACAACCTGCATAGGTTTAACATAGCACCATATAGTCAAAGAATATTTTTTTTTACAGTTTGCTACCTCAAGGGGGCATCATCTAAAAATAGACACAAGAATCAGCAGAAAGGGAGGAAGATGGTGGCAGAGTTGAGCCTTCGGAGATTACGATTACTAGTCATAGAGTTGGAAGGGACCCTGAGGATAATCTAGTCCAACCCCCTGCAATGCAGGAATATGCAGCTGCCCCAGACAGGGATCAAACCTGCAACCGTGGTTTTATCAGCACCACACTCTAACCAACTGAGCAATCCAGGTGCTTTACCTCTGTGTACTTCAGTTTAGGTAGAGGAAGATTTGAAGCAAGAATACATGGAAGTATCCTGGCCAAGTGCATAGTTCATTTTTCTCTCTGGTTTAAGTACAGAAACACTCTAATCTCAGAAGGATTTCCAGGTAGTGTAAATCTAGACTAACTTGAGTAAGAACATTTCTTTTTCCATACAGTGGTGCCTCGCAAGACGAAATTAATTCGTTCCGCAAGTTTTTTCTTCTTGCGAGTTTTTCATCTTGCGAAGCACGGTTTCCCAGAGGAATGCATTGAAAATCAATTAATGCGTTCCTATGGAAACCGCTTGCCAGGCTGGCGGTGCGGAGAAGGGCTTTTCTCCCCACCGCAAGCCTTCAGGACAGGTACGGGAACAGAGGGGAAGGGGCGCAGCGCTTCTCCTCTGTTCCCGGGGCTTGCGGTGGGAGGAGGGTTTTCCTCCCCACCGCCAACATTCAGAACAGCATTCTGAATGTTGGCGGTGGGAAGGAAAACCCTCCTCCCACCGCAAGTCTTCAGGACAGCCATCCGAAGGCTGGCGTGGGGAGAAGGGCTTTCCGCCCCACCGCCAGCCTTCGGAGCAGCCTTCCGAAGGCTGGCGCGGGGAGAAGGGCTTTTCTCCCCACCGCCAGCCTTCGGAGGAGCCTTCCGAAGGCTGGCGCGGGGAGAAGGGCTTTTCTCCCCACCGCCAGCCTTCGGAGGAGCCTTCCGAAGGCTGGCGCGGGGAGAAGGGCTTTCCGCCCCACCGCCAGCCTTCCGAAGGCTGGCGCGGGGAGAAGGGCTTTCCGCCCCACCGCCAGCCTTCGGAGGAGCCTTCCGAAGGCTGGCGCAGGGAGAAGGGCTTTCCGCCCCACCGCCAGCCTTCGGAGGAGCCTTCCGAAGGCTGGCGCGGGGAGAAGGGCTTTCCACCCCACCGCCAGCCTTCGGAGGAGCCTTCCAAAGGCTGGCGCGGGGAGAAGGGCTTTCCGCCCCACCGCCAGCCTTCGGAGGAGGTCCGAGGACAGTGGGGAAGAAGCGCTGCGCTTCCCCGCTGTCCCGGAGATTTCCCTATGGGCTTTCGTCTTGCAAAGGAAGCCCATAGGGAAATTCGTTTTGCGAAGCGCCTCCAAAACGGAAAACCCTTTCGTCTAGCGGGTTTTCCGTCTTGCGAGGCGTTCGTCTTGCGAGGTACCACTGTAAATGAAGCAAGTAGTACAATGAAATGGCTTCCATCTTTCTTTAGCTCTGGAATTTACCATTGTATTCCATGCAGTGGCGCCAGCTCCTAGGGGCTGAAGCACTGTGGGATCCCCTGATTTATTTATTTTTTTAAAGGAGCTGGGCCCCCTCAATGTTCAGAGCCCCCCCCCATGACGTCAGTGCATCAGGACATTGCGCACAGGCCCCCTCAATCCTCTGGCAAAGGTGGCGCCTCTGATCTCAAGAAACACCGAGACTAGATGGTGGTACATCATCTGTGGCACATGAATAAATTGTTGAATTCGACCTGAAAAGCACTCTGCAGAGAAGTTTCCAAACAATTCAGAGGCCATGCGCTTTTGAGATCAAACTGGAATTTCAAAGACCAATCTTCTTAACATCCCTGCCAATCTTTAGTTCAGCTGCCAGGCACCATCAGCATTCCAATCATTCAGCTGTCATTCATGTCAACGTATCTTAGTATATGATGTGTCACCTGTTATCCAGGAAGGACAGATGGAAGAAAAAATAAATCAAAGTTGTACATTGCAAAAGGGTTTGTTAGGTAGGTCTTCTGCAAGAAACATGAAGCCGTAAAACAAACTACATTTCTGACTGTCATGGAAACAAGAAATTTGAGCGACTCTGAAAGGGGTTTGCTTTTCTAACACAACAAAGCACAGCTCTGTTTCTGCCGTGGTTAACAATGCTAGGATGTACAAGAAATTCTTGCAACACCTGATAGAACCAATAAAGCAGAGTGTTTGAGGACCCTAGTTTGTTCCTGGTACTTGAAAATGGGTGCGTATGCATGTGCTGGGGAACCATCCTTTGCATTTTGTCCTCAGTAGGCCTGCCAGCTTTCACTCTGATGTCTCAAGTCCTCAAGGCATAGTGCAGTCTGTTTTGCATTTTTGAAAATGCAGCAAATCCTCTAAGCCCAGCAGTGCTGATCCAAGATGCTGAGCTACCTGAAGCAAAGCCTAATGGCACCCCAACCTTGCTAGGGCTAATGCTTGACAAAATCTTCCTGCATAATTCAGGCACTGATTCCTGCTGTCCCCTATCCTCCTTCTGCCCATGCCACCAGAAGCGAGTCAATTCAGCCTGCTACATAGCAGAACCAGCCAAGCGCCCTAGCAGGACAGCACTACTGGCTGTAATTTTCTATAGACGAGAATTCTGGAGATCTGTGATGTGCAACAAAAAGGGAAATGCCACCAAGAAAAGAGTGACCCTTTAATAATCACAACCACCTGCATTATCTCTCTAGCTCTGAAGCAGAAGGCACTTCAGAGCTATGGGGTTTCTTGAGAGCAGGGAAGGAACATCCTTCAAATCTGCCTGTCCTCTGGAGCCAGAATCAATCAAGTAATTCCCAATACCTTTTCACAAATCTCTGGTCTGGACCCAAGCTAGTTAAAACACTCTGGTGAGATGATCCTAAGTTTGCAAAGCACTTAGTATTTATTAAGGAGTCAAGATAAAGTGAGAAAGAAATAGTAGGTTGCAGCAAAGCAAAATATCAGCAGTCTGATATAACTAATTCTTACACTTGATATGGAGCCTAAAATCATTTTCAGTAACTCTCATATGAACATGAAGCATCTTTTGGCATGCTAAGGCTAAGCTTTCCCAGGCCAAATGAAGATGGAGATAAAAGCATGTTCAAAACAAGCTATTTTATGTTGTTCCAGAGGTAGCAGGACTGGCATAGGGGAAAACAAGTGGTCGAATAAGGTACAGTACTGGAATTTTCATGTTCCTCACTTATATAGCAATAGTATACTTAATACACTATTTAGTTTGGAGGATAACTTGTTTATCAACCACTTATCCTGATTTGCTTGCATAAAGTTGACACAGATGTTATGTTATGTCTGCTCTTTATCTTCATTCTAATCTGTTTCTGGGGAGAGTGCAACAATGTGCATTCACCCTAATTTCATCCTGATGAGTTTTCACAGAGGTTATAGGTCTACCTGTCAATCTGTCATTATTTTCAGTGCATTTCCCAATAACTCTCCTTTTTAAAAGTGGATTTGTTGTACAGAGTGCTTTAATCCAGAGTGATTTAGTTGCACAAATCTAAATTTCCAGTACACAATTAAATCCCTCTTGCAAAACAGTGACATTCTGCGGCAACCCCAATCGAATCCCATTGAAAAATTGGCCAAGCAATTCCAGTGACAAAGAATGTGATTCTCATAACAACTGCTTGCATCTTCAATTTCTCAGGGAGTTTTAGCAACCCTTAACTGGCATAAGTGAAAATTGCTGTTTGTAGCACTCTGCCTTTGTGACCTTCCCTACTTCCAATTCACAGGCCCCAATGATATTTTTTAATTGAAAGCATGTTTGCAGAGGGGGTGGGGTGGGAAAGAGAATGTTTATAGTGTAACAGGATTCTGAATTTGTGTGTGTGTGTGTGTGTGTGTGTGTGTGTGTGCGTGCGTGCGTGCATCTGCTTGCACACACCATGTATTTCCATGGTGAATAATGAATCTGCAAAATACAGTGGTGCCTCGCAAGACGAAATTAATCCGTTCCGCGAGTCTCTTCGTCTTGCGGTTTTTTCGTCTTGCGAAGCACGGCTATTAGCGGCTTAGCGGCTATTAACGGCTTAGCGGCTTTAAGAAAAAGGAAACAAACTCGCAAGAACTCGCAAGACATTTCGTCTTGCGAAGCAAGCCCATAGGGAAATTCGTCTTGCGGAACGACTCAAAAAACGGAAAACTCTTTCGTCTTGCGCGTTTTTCGTCTTGCGAGGTACCACTGTAAGTGTGTGGGAAATGGAGTCATAGCATTGAACTCAAAGCAGCCTGTTCCAATAGAACCACAAAACTACAAGTCAGAAAAAGCTATTAATACAGATAAATAATAGGTTGAGCACAACACTTTAAAAACCAGTTCTTCTTCAGATTTTTGCTGAACAGCCCAAACCTGAATTTTTGCTGAATCGCAAACAATCAATCCATCTTCTATTATCATGTCTGATTATCCTGAACATTTCAACAGCAATCAACCCCGGAGAAAATGTGTGGTGATAAATGGTCTCTCCATTAAATAAAAGGGATTGCATTAATTATCGGTTTTCTTGAAAGGATAACCAGTTTGGTGACTAATGCTCCCAGCATGAGGTATGTATATATTGGATTGTTTGGGGATTTAGGTCCAATGCCATGACTACCAGCACCAGGGACAGATAATTATGTCACAAAGCAATTCAGAATCTAGTTTGAACAGTTACTGGCGAAAGATTTGACTAATCTATATAGCACATCTCAAATGTTCAGATTCTTTCATGCGTAGTATTTTAGTAATCCCAAGAGCCCTGCAAGGTAGGCCAGTATTATTATTCCCCTATGCTGGTTGTGTGGAGGACCCAATCAAGATACAGTTCTGGGTTCATAAAATCCTGTTGGTACTCCAGATGTCCCTCCATTTGCTAAAATAATCTTGCATGAAAACAGAGAATAAGCAATACCTAAAGGCATCACTACACAGGACACTTGATATGCTGATTTCACATATCCAGTCCTCACAGTGCCCCCCCCCCGATAACAAGTTGCCTAAAATTAATAGAGTTGTATGTAATCCAGCTGGATCCTATGCATGGCACACTTACAAATAAATTACACTAAGCTCAACATAACTTATTTATATTCTGCATTTAGTCAGTTGGTTCTTTAGAGTTGTTCAGGCATACATAACAATAAAATCAACACGAAACTCAGAATATTTCCAGACAAAAAGGAGAGAACCAACAGTTAAAAGCAGCAGGTTAGATTGCTTAACAGTGTGATCATGTGCATGTAAACTCAGACGCCTCACTGAATTCAATGGGCCTTTCAGGTATAGAATTGCAGCCTAGGGCTCAAAACTTTAAAAGTCTGGAGAACAAAAAGCTCTGGCTCCCAAACAAGTCTGCACAGCATTGCTACCTTAAACTGAACACTCCAGTCCATTCATTTAAAATGTGCAATGCTTGTTGCTTACTCCACCTTAAGCCTTTGGGTAAGCCACAAAGGTTTCTGGATCTGAACCAGTGTTTCCAGTATTTCCTGACTAGCATTAACCTAAAGTTTAGTAACACAGTGTTTAGATTTTTAAATTTTAAAGGATATTCAACCCTGAATTGTGCTACTAGATTATTTCATGGTTACCCAAATCCATCCACATTTGCTACAGTACTTCCCATGAATTACAGTATCAGCCTATTTGCTGCCTGGTACTAGTTGCTCATATTGGGTTACTACATCCAACATTTAAAAAAAATCAAGGGTATTGTGGAGCTGTGGGTGCATGTTTGTACTTGCACAGACCAAGCTTTGATAGATGGGATATTCCTGAGTAAAGCACAGACTCCCTCCCCTTTGGCTTTGTTGCTCAGCTTTTCCTCTGCTGACTTCCAGGGCTCTGCCTCCTTTTCACCCGTCTCTCCAATCTAATGACGTTCGTCATGTTCACTCCCCCTCCCCAGTTCAGTCTTATTAGCTATTTTGGAAGAAGAGGCCTTTGAGGGTTGCTGGTGTCTCCATGGCAGCGGTCCAATAATATACCAGATGACAAATTGGGTGGGTGAAGAGCTGAAGTGGCTTAAGTGGCTGCCTTTGTATAACCCACTATGATCCAGTTTCATCTCCCTCAAAGTGAACCTAAGCATGCAACTATAAAAACGGTGTGCATTTTACACTTCAGTCCTCCTGTCACTGGATTATTCAACTCTTAAGCATTTGTTTACATGCTTGCAGGACTGCAAATTTGGAACTTGTTAGTACTCTGTCACACAGCCGCTCCCGAGCTCAAAACTCACACTGCTTTCTGAAATGATTGCACTGACTTGGCCACAATTCCTTCCTGCTTTTTTGTCCTGGATGCAAGATAAAGCTTGTGGTCCAGCCCTCCATTTTAGAAAGCTGTCCCTATGGCAAATTTGATTCAGGGCCAGCCCAGTCCGTTTTGTCATTCTGAGCTGCTTCAAAGCATAATGCCTTGCAGTGTTGCAGAATACACTAGGTTGCTCTTGGATTTCAAAGAGCTGCTTCATTTGGGAGGAAAAGACCTGAGCCAGAGGGACCTTTGGTCTTAAAATACTGTAATAAAGTGAAGCCTTTTATGTTCTGAACAGTGGAGGCTGTGGCTGCCATCCTACTAATGATTCGTTAAGTATCTCAGGCATGTGGTGTGCTCTATTCTAATCCACACCATACAATTAAAGCACATCTTAAGCACATGGCTTCTCCCCAAAGAATCCTGGGAACTGTTATATACAGAATTGAGAGCTACCATTCCCAGCGCCCTTAACAAACTAGAGTTCCCAGGAATCTTTGGGGAGGGAGTCGTGTGCTTTAAATGTAGAAGGGGGATGTGATCACGCACTACTTCTTCCACCCTGAACCCTGTCTCCATATTAAAGAATAGTGGAAAGAGAACGGGTCGGAATAGAAGCGGAGGCTGAAAGAGCAACCACATTACTTCCGGCGCCCAACGGCACTTCTCGTTTCAACTCTTACGTAGGCCCCTTCCGCAACGGGGGGGGGGCACAGGGGGTCCCGCACAAGCCTCTTTCCCGGCTGTCAAGACGAGCAGCCAGGCGGCTCCACATGCACCTCCGACGCCCCGCTCCCCGCCCGGAGGCCCTTTCAGCAGCCAACCTTCCCCCTCTAATCTTCCCTTCACCTCAGAGACACAGCCCCGCCAATCAGCGAAGGCCAGAAGCCATTGCCACGGCAACTCCACTCGGCCAATCTTAAACGGTCCCTCCCACGCCTCCCGCTTCCTCCAATAGAGAGGGCGCTTTTCGGACCGCCGCCCAATGGGAAGCCGCGGCTGGGCCCGTCGAGGGAATAGGCAAAGAGCGACCCAATCGCCGAAGGGCTTTTGCTTCCCTTGGCCCAATGGGGAGCCGCGCTGGTGTAGTCCTTCTGCCACAGGAGCCGAGTTAGGCCAAACCCGGCGGCTGCCGCCTGCTCTGTGGGTTTCGCCCGGGCGGCGGTCGCTGCCTTGGCCTTTGTCCCTCTCGGGCTCTCCTCTCCGCCGCCGCCTCCTCCGCCTCCCCCACCCGGGCCAGGCCAGGAGGAGCCTCCGGCAGAGCCCGCAGCCCTCCCGCGCCTCGTGCTCGCCGCTTCCCCAGCCTTGTCGCCGGCCCTACTCGCCGTGCCTCCGGCAGCGCCGCCCCCCCTCGCGGGGGCTTGGGCTCTGCTGGGGGAGGAGGCGGAGGAGGGGGATTAGCACCGCGGCCGCCGCGGCCGGACTCTTCCCCAGGCCCCCCTGCCTCCCTTCACCCCCGCCTCCCCCAACACCATAGGCGGCTCAGGCACCAAGATGTCCAACCGAGTGCTCTGCCGGGAGGCCAGCCACGCCGGCAGCTGGTACACGGCCTCAGGTACGCGCTGGGGCGGCGGGGGTTTCCGGGGCCTGTGGGGGCGAGGGGGTAGGCTGCTCCGTCGGGCGGCGGGATTGCTCTCCGTGAGCTCGCTTTGCCCATTTATTATACGCGGGGAATCGGTGTCTAAACGACCGAGGCGAATAAAGCCCTTGGAGATTTTTAATCCCGAGTAATTGACCGCCCGGCGCCGCTACGATGCGGTTTCTCGGTCGTTGCAAAGGTGGGCCAAACTCAACCTCTTACCGGGAATGCGAGGCTTTTTTCTTTATTATCCTAAAGTGGGGAAAATAGTGGGTGTCCCACGGACGCATATCCGTGATAAATCCCGGGGTGTTCACTCCAGGGTGCGAAGAATCTCGTGGCCACTTAAAGGCAAATTGATTTACGGGCCCGCAACCTTTTTGTGGCCCAGTCTACCAGATCGGATGCAGCGATCTGGTGAAGCGGCCTGTAACCCTCGAAAGCTGTCACACAATGAGGTTGCAGCCCTGTTCATACTTGCCTGGGAGTAAGCCCCGTTGAGGGGTTCGGTAGGACTGGCCTGTGATGAGTAGGCATCCTTAGGATTGCCCTGTAATTCTGTGAATCTCTACGGTGCCGTGAGACTCATTTGTGTGTGCGTGTGTAATTGGCGTTAAAAAGACATGGGGCGAAGGAAGGGAGCGGTTTGCAACACAAACACATGGCGCTGAATTGAAGGGAGGTTGGGATGGCAGCAGGCGACGATCGCGGCGCGGAATCCGGCGTTGATTGTGTCGGGAACAAGGAACATGGCCCCGGCAGGTGGGCCATGGACTGAATCAGCACTTTCCGCCGGGCATTTCGAGGCCCTTTTCTAGAACCTCCGGTTGCCTTTGCCCTCCATAAGCTGCCGTGGTCGAATTCCCGGCCAAGCTCCAGAAGGGTGGGGAGATCGGCGCCTGGAGAAAAGAGATTCCCAGAGATCGCCCCGGGGATTGTAAGGAAGCTGTACTGGTTCCTATTCCCTTTATTATACCCTGAGGAAACAGCGCATTTCGGGAGAGGTGATTGTGAAAAAGAAGCCAAGAGAAGAATCCCTTGGTAGTTCGGTGTCGAGTTAAAGGAACCGACAAAGATCTGAAGTGTGTGAATGAAAAGGGGTCATTTAGGGTAATACGGGGGAGGGGAAAGAAATGGATTATGGGAACGCAGCAGTTGTCTCTGAATCGAGCTAGTAGGCATTTTGTCAAGTCCGGCATCTTGTACTGCCCAGTGTACTGTTTTTTCCCCTTAAAAAAATAACCATTACAATTTATTAAACCCCCAGAGAATGAGGTATTACTCTTAAGAAGAACAAAGGACTTAACGACTATGTTTATAGGGAAGTCTTTGCGTTTACAAACCTGCGTTTTTAAAGTGAACAGGCACAGAAGATGTGAGGGAGATAATGCTTTTAATTAGTGTTTCTAGATTTCTGATACCATTTAAAAAGAGCAAATAGGACCAGTGGTGTTGTCAGTCTTTGCCCCCTTTTCTTTCTTCTGGCCCTCCTGAGGAAATGCTGCACACAGAACTGCCCTCTGCAGGATGAAAGGCGTACATGTTCCAGAATGAGTTTTCTTCCTGTATGTATTGTATGCAGCAACCAGATATTTCATTTGGCCTTACAAAGAAACAAAAGAACCTTCAGGACTGAAACAAAACAAACACTTACTTCCTCTGGCTTGATGGTTTATACTCTTACCTGAAAAATGTGATGTGGAGAGAGAAGATAGCAGCAGGTTTGACAAGCATATGTACATTGCAGCTGGCTACTTGCAACTTGCTAGCTGCATGTCTGCTTGTTAGCAACTGTAGTAGGTATCTTAACCTTTAGAAGTCACTCCTAATTGCTTGTCATAAGAAAGATTGTTTCCAACTGGAAGTGTAGGTTTAGGGATGCAATACATGCCATGAATGTGCACCTACTTTGGAGGAAGCCTGAATCCAGAACTGAAGCAAGGTGCTTCTGAATGCTTTGGGATTTATTATGAGGCAAAGCAGGTCTCCCCCAAAGCAGCTCAAAACAAGTCTGACTGCTCCTTGCAGTCAGGCAAAAACATTCTCTTCTCCCAGACCTTTGGCTAATTAAACAAGGTATGACCCTTTAAACTGGGGGTATTGCTTTTGTTTCTTACTATGTTATGTATTTTTGTGTTTTGATATTGTAAACAACCCTGTGATCCTCAGATGAGGGGAAGCATATAAATTTAATAAATCAATAAATACAGTGTGGATGGAGGAACAAGGGCAAGTCAAGCAAACAGATGATGCAATGCTATTGCTAACTTTGACAGGTTGAAATCAGGGTGCGGAGGATATTGCTGCAGGAGATAAAGTGTCAATTCACAACTTCTAGCAGGTGTAGCAATGGATTTAAAACTGGTTGGTAATACACATGCAGTGTCCAAGCTTGCTGGATGCATTGCTGAATAAACACATTTTCTGCTCTTGGGAGCTGGCAGCAAGACAAAGAAGACTGAACCGGCTGGCTAGACAGGTTTCCTGGGGTCTCTTGCTTACTCTACAGAAAAACCTAATGTGAGCTTAGCAGTTACAAGAGAAACTTGTATATGCCAGGCCATTTTGCTGCAGCAAATACTTAACTGCCAAACCACAAAGTGATGTGCAAACACAAATTTCATTTAAAGAAGAAAGAGTCCTGTGGCTCTTAAAGACTACCATATTTATTATGGCACAAGATTTCATGGAAGAGAGCCCATGTCATCAAATGCACAAAGTGTTATTATTACTTGGTGTATGTTTGTGTGGAAAAATATGTAAAAGGATGTGTCAGAAGGCCATGAAATACAAGTCAGTCTTTGACAGCTCTGTAAAACTTACATGTATGCAAGATAAGCACCTTGACCATTCTCAACAAGTTGCCAACAGTTGTTGCATAACAAAGGGATATGTCAAGCAACGATGATGAAGGGTGAAAATTTTTACAGTGCTTTATTTTTCTATGGATATTTTCCCTGTTTGATAAGTCCATTAGTAACTGAATAGATGCCAGTTGCAGATACAGTTTACGCAAGCTTGGCAGTTTCAAAGTTTTTAGCTTTGTATGCTAAATACAAGTAAAATAGAAATGCTAAATTCGATCACTCTGGGGCACCAGAAAATTTCCGGATTCAAATTATCCTGTTTTTGTCATGGATGCAAGTGAGAGCTACCACCGCAAACTTACTGCACCTCGGGCCGGGCGTGGCAGGCCAGAGGGTGGGAGAGCGCGTGCCCATACGCGTGCGCACATGCTATTTCCGGTGCTCCTCCGACCCGGAAGTGGGCAGCCATGCAGCGCCGGTAAGAGCGGGCAGCGGGGATTGCCACAGACCGGATAAACAAGTCCCTCGGGCCTTATCCGGTCCGCGGGCTTTAGTTTGGGGACCATGATCCAACCAAAGAAATAGTGAATAAAATGTATTCCAGAGGCTGTTAATGCTTCTGTTGTTCAACTGAAATGTATCTTAAATAAGCTGCAATCCTACATCTATTTCCTAGTGAGAAATACCATTGAATACAGCTGGTCATGCATCTGAGTAAACATGCATTGAATTGTGTTCTTTGTATGTTTTTACCACCATAACATATACTGTGGCATGTGTTTTCATAGGCAGCTGTGTACTCTTATTAGATATCTGCACCTACAAAAGGTTGTGTCATGGAAAAAATCATTATTGGAAGATATGATGTTACACTCTTGCATTCAAGTGGTGTTCAAAAGTATATCTATAAAAACGAAAGATAACTTACGAAAGGAACTTTGGTCCATTGTAGACCATTGATCTTCATATACTGTTTTATTTTACCAATGGAAGCATCAAGCTTTTCCATATAGGTATTTTTATTTTCTATTTGCAGATTTTTGAAGTTTAGCAATTTATATAGTTCAGGTTACTGGGTGTTTGTAGTCCATTAAGGGGCATTCCGCGGGACATGGGTGGCGCTGTGGGTAAAACCTCAGCGCCTAGGACTTGCCGATCGCATGGTCGGCGGTTCGAATCCCCGCGGCGGGGTGCGCTCCCGTCATTCGGTCCCAGCACCTGCCAACCTAGCAGTTTGAAAGCACCTCCGGGTGCAAGTAGATAAATAGGGACCGCTTACCAGCCGGAAGGTAAACGACATTCCGTGTGCTGCACTGGCTCGCCAGATGCAGCTTGTCACGCTGGCCACGTGACCCGGAAGTGTCTGCGGACAGCAGTGGCTCCCAGCCTATAGAGTGAGATGAGCGCACAACCCTAGAGTCTGGCAAGACTGGCCCGAACGGGCAGGGGCATTCCATGTAAATAAACAAACGAAATGATTTTTTTTAAAAGGGGGGGGGAAAGAAAATGCACGGTGAACATTTAAGTACTTTCCACACATGCTGATTTTGGATGAGATGTTGTGTTTTTCAGAAAGTAAGCAGCCTCCCAAGTTTTACATGCTAGGTGAACTAATTACTAGTAGGTGAATGGAAGTAACCAAAGCAATTGCTGGATTTACTTGCACAGAGGAGATAATGTTTGCCCCCCCCCCAAAAAAACACCCATGAAAAGCCTGCAATGATTGGACATCATATATAGTTGTATTTTTGTGAATTTGTCAAGTGACTCTCTACCTTTGAAAAAGAGATCCTGAGCTTCAAAATGAACTCTTAACTACTGTTGAAGGTTTACATTTTATTCTATAGCAGAAAGAAAGAAAGCACACATTTACAGGCAGTGTGACCTTGAGCAAATTTTTGGAGAACTGTGGCCCTGCCTCCAATGATAGATTCTTCCCTCCCACCCCAAAAAAGAAAAACCCCTGAAGATTATTTCAGCATGTATAATAATTTACTTGTTCACGTGGTTGAAATTTTGCTGTTTGTCACATTTTGTTGATTCAGTATGGACTGCTTCAGGGGATACTGTTAAAACATTTCCTTTTAAATTTAAAAACAGAGGCCTATTTGGGTCCTAATTCAAATCCAGTTATTCCAGGGAGACACAAAGATTACTGTTTCCTCATTTTAATTTATTTCCCTCAGAAATTGTGAAGATGTGTCTACAGGAACACTCCATCATTTTTGCTACAAGCCCTGGTTGCTGTGAGCCTGTTTATCAGGATCTGAGGGCTGCAGGTGGTGAAATGGTTTAATAGTAGGCACCGCCCAACTCCCTGCGGCCCCTCCATCTTGTGTTGTCTCACAGGCAGCCTTGATGCAGAGCATCTTCTTGCATCAAATGTTTTATGGGAGGTGGCTGCCTGTCACAGCTATACAGGGAGGGGGGAAAGTCATTGTGTGGCAACTGTTCATCCACTAGCCAGGTCTAGGTTTTATGATAGCAGTAAAAAAAGCGGAGCTGCAGTCTAGAAATGAGAACTACCAAATCAAATGGATGCTCACATACATGGTGTGGAGAGCTGCTACTTGAAAGACTTGCGGCGCATGCCCAGAACACAATTTTGCATAAATTTTGCATCTAATAATTTATATCTAAAGATGCAAATTTAGGCCAGCTTTTAAAGGCGGAAGAACAAACTGTAGCTCCTGTCAGGCCCTGCTCTGAACTATGGGATGTCAATTGGGTTTTCTAAACTGGATGTGCCGAAGTAAAATCCCCCCCCCAAAAAAAAACTATTGCATGGGTGGGAAACCTTGACTCTACAGGCTAGATCTTTATCAGGATTTAGTCTTTCAGACCAAGTTTGACAGATGGTTGCCCATCTGCCATTTACCTGATGCAACAATGGCATCAGGTGATTAGGTGCTCTCAGTTCTAGAATCATCTCAATTCCATGCCAATACCTATGTAAATGTTCAAACTACTGTTGGCCACAGTGGATCATTAAACAATACAGCTTCCATGAATTCACATATTTACCCTTCCTTGTTAATATTCAATGATGCCTTGGAGCCAGGCACTTCTTACCACACTCCTCTTTAGCTTTTTAAAATTATCCTTATTGTGTAGTTTGTTTAAGCATGTATTTATAGAACTTCCAAGTGGTGTGTTAATGAAGCAATCCTCTTCTGAATTAGTTTTTGGCAGCAGTAGCTATTGGCACAACTAGATGCAGCACTGAGAGGGGATGTTGCAGAGATATTGGAAAGGGTCACACTTGAATGCAGTTTTTCCTTTGGGTTGAAATAGGTCAGTTGCTAATGTGAGTTTAATACAAAGCAACAATCAAGCTGGCGACTGTTTGTCAATAGACCGGTTAATGTCTAAGTGTTTTTCAAATTCTTTAAAATGTTATTAGGTATATTTCCTGTCATGACTCCCTGTGAAATATCAAACATTACTGATTAAAAATGAAATTAGCAAGGTATCATCTTTGGAGCCACCCGGAAGCATTAAAATGACACTGTTCACATGCCGAATAGAACTAGTGGTGTATTTTTCTCTGGTTTCCTCCTGTGGTTTGTTTGGAAAGAGAAACCATGCACATTGGTTCACACCTAATGCTAAACCAGCGATACGGTTGTTTCCTCCCAGCTTGGCAAATGGAGGAGCAGGACAGGCATGATTTGAGCAGCATGCGCCAGAATGCTACATGTGCACAGTTATAGCTATGGTTTGCAGCTCTAGGCCATTTTGCTTATTCTAAGGATGGCTCGTTGGTTCTCCTGTGGTTGTTGTTTTTAAAGCCTTATCTCTTTTTCTAGGACCTCAGCTGAGTGCACAACTAGAAGGTTGGCTTTCTCAAGTACAATCAACAAAGAGGCCTGCTAGAGCTATTATTGCACCGTAAGATTTTTCTTTATTTTCACATGTAGACCATTTTAAAAGAACTGTTACAAATTGTCACACTCCAATATCTGCAGCAAAAGGTGGTGCTTATGGAGTGAGAGAAAAAGGCCAGTTCATGTCGGTCACTCTGCTTAGCTGCCCTGATACAGGTGATTATTTGGTGTCATTTGCTTGTCCTATTTTGTTTAGATTATTTCTATCAACTATCCTAATTCAGAGGAAGGAGAGTGCTTTATCTTGCATTCTCTTTACTCTGAATGTGTGGACTTTTTCCTCCCTTTGAGTCCCTATCACCAGAGGAGAGAACACTTCTTGTGTTCATGAAAGGTAGTGTGCTATTTCATTTCAGCATTGTTTGTAATTGCTCAGAAGACTACTACTACTACTACTACTAAGATTTCAATCTTAAACATGGTTTTGCTTTAAGAAGTAGAATGCTCATAGCTTCAAATTACAGCCGTCTCTTATCACAATTTTAGGTCATAGGCGTATTCATGCAAGACACTGCTGTGTCTTGCAAACATAACCTTGATAAGGGTATATACATATCTGCTGTCTTTGAGAGTCACGTAAGTAAGCTGAGTTGCTCGTTGATTGTCAGTGTACCAACTGGGCATGCTGCTTATATCTGCTGTTGCATTTTTCAAGAGCCAGTTGAAGATATGCTGCTTGTCAACTCCATAACATCAGCAAGCTCCCCTATATGCTGCAATATGCTGACTGTTAATCTTGTACAATGTGTCTGTTTTTTGCAGGCATGCAGGCTATACTTACTGTGGGTCGTGTGCAGCTCATGCGTACAAACAAGTGGATCCTTCAGTCACGTAAGTCACTTTAGAAGATTCTTAGAGTGTGTGCAACAGAACTTGATTTGCATACATGCTGACTTTAAGACAGAAGTTATTTTAGGTAGTGGCAAAGAGGGATACCGTAGTGGCTGACACGTAATGGAGATAACTTGCTGTTTTGTCCCTATCCTTGGGCAAATTGAACAGTGCCTCTGAGAGACAGTATACTTCGTAGAATGAATGGATAAATGTTGTGTGAAGTTCTAGTGTCAATGTCCCCTTTTCTTGACCCTACCCACCCAATACTTGTGTTAGCTTTGGCATCGTGGTTGCCATCAGGATGCGAAATTGCTTTGGCTCCAGATTGCACCAAGGAGCACACGTATGTGAAGACATTTCTATATAGGGTGGAGACAGTTTGGACCACAGCACTATTTTTCGGGTTGTATTTAAAATTGCCTGGAACTGTATGCAATCAGGACCATACAGTCCTCATTTTCTGTGATTAGATGCTACATGATGTAGCATCTCACTTGCCACGCTACAGTGATAACATAAAAAAGAGCTATAATAAAGGCATCCAACTGGGAGCCTTCTCTTTTTCCTTCAAGTAGAAAACCCTTTGGTTGGACACAACTGTAATGGGGATGTAACCAGGGAGCAGGAAGCATGTCTGTGTGTGCTGGAGTGCAAACGTTGATAGTGGAACCGTTCACCTATCTTTAGCTAGTCATGGAATCCATTGTTTTTCTGTTGAGTAGACAGTCGCTAATATTACATCTTTTCTGTTCACCCTCAGACGGAGAATCTTCATCCTTGGGCCTTCCCACCACGTGCCCCTCTCCCGGTGTGCACTTTCCAGTGTGGATATATATAGAACCCCACTATATGATCTGCGAATTGATCAAAAGGGTAATTGTATATAAAATACACAACCACTGCAGTACACAAGCAAAACTAATTCTTAGAAAACTATTAATCCTTTGTGACTTTTACTTTTATTTGACTTACCTCTAAATATTTTCATAAAATAAAAATAGGGTATGGCACAGGAAGTAATTCTAACATGGATTATTATTTAAGGAAGAGCACCATTTATAATTCATGTAGTTCATTGTAATAATTCAGTCTGTTTTGTTGGACTGTCACCAGTTTTCTGCAAACCCAACTGTTTTATTTGCACTCTGTGGCCTTAGCTTTGAATCTGGGAGAAGGCATTTCATTGTTTGTTTTCTTCATGTTTTGATTTTTTAAATGTTTGGTTGGTTTGTATCTTAAAACCTTGGGAACTAACAGGACTAACAGAATAGTGTCTTATGAATGAACCAAATGGACACATGTCCAAGGATTCTGTGGCAGCCATAGTTCTGCCTTTGTGCAGTTATACTACTGAACACTTTCAGGAGCCTAGAGTCTTATTTTCCTCCCTAGTTAGAACAAAGTCTGTTGGGATTTTGCCTGCTTACAGTAACCACTTGTCCTTCATTGACAAAGTTGATGCAGTACAATAAAATATATAAAGCCACTGCTTGTAACTAAAATAAATATTGAGAGATAAGTGAGATGGGGTACAGAAAAAAATTTAGCTATAATAATAATAATAATAATAATAATAATAATAATAATAATAATAATAATATCATCTTTATTGTCATTGCCCCCTCTCGGGGACAACGAAATTACTTGGCTGCTCCATCCACCCAGGTAGGGCACTCCACACAAAATCAAATCAACTATAAAAACACTAATTAAAACAATACAGTATAAAACAGCAAGGAAGATTAGATGACTTTCAAAGTCCAGGCTTCCCATTCAGGGCCGAGATCGCTCTGGGGAAGAAGCTGTTCTTAAGACGGCTTGTTCTTGTCTTCATCGTCCTGTATCTCCGTCCCGACGGCAGGAGCTCGAAAAGACAGTGACCAGGATGCGATGGATCTTTTACTATGTCCAGTGCCTTCCTATGGCACCTTGTGGCATAAATCTGCTCTTGCATCAGAGGGGAGGCACCATTGGCTCTACAGATATTGGACCCCAACAGCACTGCCAAGGCTGATGAGAGCTGTAGTCCAACCACATCTGGAGGAACACAGGATCTTTTTCTTGCATAAAAGAGAATGACATGCCTGTAACTTAGTATGAGAGTTTCTGTAGTTAAAATACTTTAGCTGAGTTAATAGAAGGATTGGGAGGGAGAGAGCTTTTCTGAGCACATGAAAACGTTTGTAGGCACCTACAATCATTGTTTTCTATAAACAGATATTTCCCAATAGGTTATTTTTGATTCTGCCGCTATCCAGTGGTTACTGGTAATATTAATACATAATCTGTCTGCTCTCCCATACAGCCTGAAGGCAAAGGTTTTAACTTGGCACTTTATATCACAATACAGTGGTACCTTGGGTTACTTGCGCTTCAGGCTACAGACACTTAAGGTTACAGACTCCGCTAACCCAGAAATAGTGCTTCAGGTTAAGAACTTTGCTTCAGGATGAGAACAGAAATTGTGCTCCAGCGGCGCAGCAGCAGCAGGAGGCCCCATTAGCTAAAGTGGTGCTTCAGGTTAAGAACAGTTTCAGGTTAAGTACAGACCTCCGAAACGAATTAAGTACTTAACCTGAGGTAGCACTGTACTTGGTTGAAGAGATACACTTCATCCTAGTTTGAGTATAATGCAGTCTAACCAGAAAGTTGATAAAGCAGGAAGACAGCTTCTCATTCAGTTGTTGCAGCCTTCTGCTATTTTTTTAGTCAGACTAATATATTCAAAACTTCTCAGTTTATGCAGAATTATGGAAGACTGGAATGTTTGAGCGCATGTCTCTGCAAACAGATGAAGATGAACACAGTATTGAAATGCATTTGCCTTATACTGCTAAAGCCATGGAAAGGTACATTTACTTTTTAAGAAGCTGCACCATATGTAGAATGTACATATTGAATCCCTGCTTTTAATAAATCTATGTATGGGTTTCTCCCATACTCCACTAATGTAGAATACAGTATGCTGGAATCCTCAAGTGTTTTAAGCTCATTAAAACGAGTAAGAGAACTGTAGGCTGTAACTTTTAGACACACGGATAATTTCTTAGAGTAGAAATCAGTAGGGGTTGGGTAGAGTTCAGGCGGTCAGGGCTTTTATCTCATCTTACTACATCTGTTATTATATGTTCCTTCCATCCTTCCTTATGTGACTTGGAAGAATTGGCAAAAATCAAGGAAGTGCACTATCCCAATTTGCGCAGCTTGTTCCAATTATAGGAGACCCAAATCCTACAAAACGGGAGCATCTTTCCATAAAGAAATTACCTGTAAACGTTTGCTAAGAAATGTATATACCACTCTTTATCAAATAGCTTCAGGTCAGTTTAAAACATGGTAACATAACAGTTCTATGAATACAATTTATAATAGTAGATAATACATATAAGCAATACAGTGTTGAATTAATTACAAAGGTTCACTCAGCAATAAACTCTGCAACTCAGCCACTTCAAAATACAAGTCTAAGCATAAGCTATTGACTACACATCTCAGGTGTGACTATAAAACATACCTATTTAACAAAACAGTGTTTGAAAAATCACTGCCTCTTTGGGCATGAGACAATGAAAAAAACACACAGCTTGTTTTCCTTATGAAGCTATCACTACCAGAATACCTATTTCTGATTCTGAAATACAGAGAGAGTCTGGCTTGGTCATCTGAAACATACTGTGTTTCTTTACAGCAGGCTTCCTCAACCTTGACCCTCCAGATGTTTTGAGACTACAATTCCCATCATCCCTTACCACTGGTCCTGCTAGCTAGGGATCATGGGAGTTGCAGGCCAAAAACATCTGGAGGGCCAAGGTAGAGGAAGCCTTCTTTACAGCATGCTGTTTTTGTCAGGCTTAAGCGCTATTCAAAGTGTGCTGTTGAGGTGCAAACTTTAAGAAAGTGCTAGTTAGATAAATATGGCAACAGATCAAAACGATCTTTAAAAAGAATTGTTTCCTTTTTTTTAAGAAATAAGGCTGAATCATGGATTCAGAATATGTGCCATGGGGTGTGTTCAGTGCTTTTCACATGGGAGACAGGCCTACAAGGAGTGGGGGAAAGTGGCATGTGGGAGCAGCACAGTCAGGAGGGTGAGGGGACCATTCAGCACCGATCTTGTCTTGACCCTCTACAATGCAAACTTGTTTTTCTCTTCTTTAAGCCATAAGGATGAGTTTACCATTGTTCCTGTGTTGGTTGGAGCACTGAGTGAGACAAAAGAACAGGAATTTGGAAAACTCTTCAGCAAATATTTAGCAGATCCTTGTAATCTTTTTGTGGTTTCCTCTGACTTCTGTCATTGGGGTAAGTTGAGGCATGTTAATAGTTGTGAACTCCAGTTGCATACATTGGCAAATACACACAAAATACGTGTATGTTACATTGAAATGCATTTTAGTTTGACAAACCTGTTAGAGCGAATTGAAGCTGAAGTTTGTTGGTTGCACACCTGCATGGCGTGGCAGGGGTGACAAAAGAAGTAGTTAAGGCATGAGCTTGACTTTACACACACAACCATATACACAGAGATAAACACACACACACACAGAGAGAGAGAGAGAGAGAGAGAGAGTCCTAAGAGTTATATTTATTATTAAAAGAGGAAATCATACGACACATTCTTTTGTGATCAAAAATGAGAACTCTTCCCATGGTTGAGTCAGGGTGGCAAGGATTCACCAGCAGTTTTAATAATTTGCATTCCAAACCTGTATCTGATCATTCTTTTTCATATTTGCTTCATTCTACTCAAATTAGAATTGCAGAGCCAGCAAAAGAAGGCAGCCGTGAACTAGTTTTTTGTGGCTTTTGTGTCATTTTAAAGTTTCCCAAGCTTTTACTGGAGGCATCTCTGTCACTGCTCATTTCTGACAAGTGGCAGTGTTCTTAAAGCACTAGCAATTAAAAACAACAACGGCTCTTCTGGCATTTTGCAAATAGAACAACGTAAACCAAAATGATGTCTTTATACTTTTTAAAACTATTGATACAAGTTTAAATTTACTTTAAAATAAAAAATATTTGATGTATGACCATACTATATTTCCTTAGTGCCAAAAGTTGATAGAAATCATGTTTGCGTTATGAGGACACTTTAATCTGATTGGTTGCTGTCTTGTTGGGATTAAGTTTATTGCAATATAATGGAAAAGTTCAAAAAGTCATTTTTTACCTTAATAACCTGAGATACCTGAGATACAAATGAGCCTTTCAGCACACTGTGATTTAACACCGTGGCTTGTTTTAAAGCTGTTACCAGTGCTGGAAGAAAAGGGAAAGAATAGTTAATGAAAGAGTTGCTGGTTCGTGAGCTTAGTAATACAAAGGGATGGGCATAAAGACTCTGTGCATGGGCAGAAGACATCATTATATGTCATTAAACTGATGGCTGATCATCCAAATGCAGTCAGTATACTGAATGAGAGTATTTTAAAGATGCAGTACACCATAGATTTGTGCTACCTGTTCAGATACCACTTTATTTCATTTTAAAATATAACCACATAAAAGATGTCTAGTTACTCATTTCTTCTTTAATTTGATTAATTAAGGTCAGCGGTTCAGATACAGTTACTATGATGAGTCTCAAGGAGAGATCTATAGGTCCATTGAAAACCTAGATAAAATGGTAAGTGTTAAATTTCATAATTTCTGTTGTCTGCTCTTCCTGTGTTTTTTGAGGGCTCCTGGAGTTTTTCAGAGCTCCAAATAACACATTCCCGTTTCTGTTTCAACACAAGGGAGGCAAACTGGATCAAGACCATTTCATCTATCCCTAGTCTAGGAGGGAATCCATAGCCGCAGTACATGTGGCCATCAACAACATTGGGAAATAGAGTTTTGATGTCCAGGATCCCCGTGGAAGCTTTTCAGAAATGCTACTTGTTTCTTCCTTCATTGCTAGAATTCAGAATATCCCAATGGTGTTGGATCATCAGTAGGTTCAGGTGGGGGGTGGGTGGAGCAGGGAGAACTCATAACCACGTGAGTCCTAGTGAATTTAGGTAAGTGAGGAGATGATTGCAGCCTTAGAAGGCTTTTAAAAGGTCAAAATCTGTTAGTGATGATAACTAAATGGTGTCTCCATGTTCCGAGGCACTTTTGCATCTAAATACTAACTGCCGAATGGGATGGCTGTTGTCTTCATGCCTGTCTTGTAGATGTTTCCATGGAGACATCTAGAAACAAGATTAGAGTAGATCAACCCTTGGTCTGATTCAGTGGGGCTCTTTGCATCAAGAGCATGCTAAGACCATGCTGCCAGTTGTTCTAAGAGACAGTTGTAGACTCTAATGCAGGCATTCACAACCTGTGGCCCTCCAGATGTTTTGGCCTACAACTCCCATGATCCCTAGCTAACAGGACCAGTGGTCAGGGATGATGGGAATTGTAGTCCAAAACATCTGGAGGGCCACAGGTTGGGGGTGCCTGCTCTAATGGGAGAAGGTGTTGGGCCTAGGCCTTCCCAATTTATCACAAAACTCTTTGGAAAACTCTAAAATTTTATCACAAAACTCTTTGGAAAACTCTAAAATTCAAGGGGAAAACTCTTGATCATGCTGGTCAGGGAGGAAAAGACCTAATGTTTTATGTAGAAGTTCTGCTTTACTGATAGCTTCTCAATTTGGTGTCAATCTCCCCTGCAGGTGATGTGACAACCATATCACATTGAGTGGAAAGTTCAGTGTATTCGTAATACACAGTAATACAGTAATACATAATACACAGTAATAATTATAACTGTCTTTTTTACAAAAAAAAATGTAAAGCTTAGGTATTTCCCTCCATGTTAAGACTTTCTGTGTTTGATATCTGTATTTCTTGGGCAACATGCTTGGCATGCTATAAATGTTGGTTATGAATAAATGCAGCTCTAAATTATAGCTGATCATAATATTGATATTCTCCTTAGGGTATGAGCATTATAGAGCAGCTTGACCCTGTGTCCTTTAGCAATTACTTGAAGAAATACCATAATACGATATGTGGAAGACATCCCATTGGGGTTTTACTAAATGTAAGTACTGTTTGTTAAGCAGAGTTCAAATGCAGCAAATGCCATTACTAGAAAATACCATACTCTCTCCTTGGTGACCAAACCTTCTGTGGTTTAGCTTTTGTCGTACTCAGCTGGGTGGTGTTCTTAGCAGAGTTTGGAGTGGAACTGAATTCTTGAGGGAAACCCTGAATTTCCAATAGCATTTTCCCTTCAGTAATGTGGGGACTGAGCGTTGATACCTACCAGTCCTCCCCTGCAAAGTTTGCAAGAGTCCATTATGAATAAGGCGCTGGCGTGCTGCTGCTCTGAGAATGTCAACTTTACTTCCAAAACAGCGAACCTTTTTGCTTTCCTTCCCCCTAGGCTATCACAGAGCTCCAGAAGAATGGAATGAACATGAGCTTCTCGTTTTTGAATTATGCCCAGTCAAGCCAGTGTCGAAACTGGCAAGACAGCTCAGTGAGTTACGCAGCAGGAGCGCTCATGGTCCACTGAACCTCTGACTACTCAGGGATGACACCTGCACACCCAGTGGGGTCCCAGCCTTGCCCTTACAAAGATGCAGTTCCTGGTCTTTGGGTATACGGAAACCTCAAACTAATAGAACTCTTCTTTTTCTAGTAGGTGTAGTCCTTCCTTAGTTACAACTCATTTTAAAATGCTTTCTTGTTTAGGACAAGGGAAGGAAGGCTGGTGTCAAAATGTTGTGACTTCTAAAAGCCAGTGGCTATAAAGGGATGGTGGCAGACGCTGGTCCCCTTGCAGGTACAACATGTAAAAGCATTTACCACATCCCAGATTTGCACTCTGCAGACCTGTGCACATCTACTCTGCTTTCAGAATAGTTTTGCAAGTTGTAAACAGACGAGGGTGGAAGCTTTTTTAATAAAAAATGCATTTATAAAAGATCCTGTATCAGAATATAATAAAACTCCAGTATAGTCAATTACTACCCATGTTGTACAACAAATATCTTCTATTTTAGTTGCTAATAAAGGGCTGCACAAACCAACCTGGTGTGATGTGATTTGCTTTGAGTGGTTTCTTTTCTACAGGCAAGTTTTCTTTTCTCCTTGTTCCTCTCCAGAAATTCCCATGAGTGATTTCTTCCAAACTGTCAGACCAAAGGCCCTATTCCTATTTGAGCTATCTTCCAGGAGCCTCAGGCCTGTGGTAGACAAGGTCAGAAGCAACAGTGGGCAAAGGAAAATAATTACCATTTTGCACAGGGATTCTGTTCCTGGCCCTGGCACACTTCAGCAGAGCACGTGTAAGCGTGCCCTGTTATTCCCTCTTCTGGATCCATAAGGACCTGCACGTCGGCAATTGCACATCAGTTGGAGGCACCTAAAATGGTCACGGCATGTACTGCAAATGTCCTTTTACAGGAGGCTAGTTCCTTCACACACCCCTATCCTCCATTCATGCAACCAAGAGTTCAAGGACACATTTCAGCCAGGCAAAAACACTTGAGGATATGACGTAGGGCTGGTGAGGGATGTTGCCTGAGAAATATCCCAAGAGCCAAATAGTGAGGTGTGGAAGGCTGCATTTGGCCACTGGGTCATAGGCTCTTCACCCTTGCTTTAAAGTACAATGAACCCTGTTCTGTTAGAATGTCAGTCTTGAATCCATCAGCAACAGGGTGCAGAACAGCTCCTGTAGGGCCCTATTGCTACCTCATGCAGCACTAATCTTCTGAGTAGTGAGGTCTATCTGAGGTCCTCCTGGGCCTTAATTTCAAGAATCCCAGCACTGATTCCCCCCCTAGGGTCCTAGCATGCCAAAATAGAGGCATGTAGCCAAGGAGAAGGGTATGCAGATTTGGAAGAACAGTGTTGCATGTGAAGGCAGCTGGTGGCAATGGTGCTTCCTGGAGTCTTTTGGCATCCCTTTCTCCCTGTGCACATGGTGCAGAATGACAGTTTTTAAAAGTGTAGGAGCTGATGCAAGGACTTTGCGTGCCAGCCATACAGCTGTTAAAGGTGCAAGGCATTCTTTGCTTTGCTCCTGTACTTCCTGCTGCAAGCTGCCCCGTTGCAAGACCGCAGGTCTATTCAGCAAGGAAGATACATGAAATGCCTCACATTCCTTCTGATTTCTTAGTGATTAAGTGACTAAACAACCCTAGCGACATGAGTGCCTCCATATTTGCCTAATAAGCCTTAGAAGGTTGCGTTGCCTGTTTACTTCCCAACTTTCTTTCCTTGCTCCGCCCAATTTTTTTAAAAAATGAGCTAAGAGTCTGGGCCCTCAATGCTTTGTGGCCGGGTGGAGAAGAGGGAAGGGAATGAATGTGAAGATGAACTAGAAATCATTCAAAGTTTCTGAATGAACTTAATCCACTTAGCTCACTGAGTAATTATGGGCACTACTAGGTGTAGTTCAGAGATTTTTGATGTCACACACTGAGTTGATTATTAGATTATGATTTAAGTACAGTTATGTACAAGTTCATTCAAAGGAGACACATTTAGAGTCAAGATGGAAGGCACTGCATCATTCCATCTTCTTAGATAGGAGTAACTACAAGGTACCACGCTAGATAACATTAATTTTTTTTTTACTGTGCAGGTCCTGCTGTTGCTGACATCTAAGCTCTAATGTAGCTTTTTATGCTGCATCCATGACTTGGATTGCTTCTGTCTTCTGTTTCTTTGTCCACTTTTGTCATTCTTTGCAACTCACCTGGTGTTTTGCTACTTTCCCCCTAAGGTATCTAAACTGGTGCTTCACGTAGGCTTGGAAGAATTCTAGTACTGGTAAAAATGGTGCAGGAAGGTGACTTTCCTGTAGTGTAACATAATCAGGGCAGTTGTAACTCCAGTTTCTCTGACCTACTGCCAACCAGCTTTGATTATTAAGGGAAGCAACTTTAAAAACAAAAACAGCTACAAATAAATGCCCATGTGACCCATCCTACTTGGTCTCTCTCTTTTCAGTCAACGGTTAAAAATAATTCTGTTTTCCAGAGCATACATCACATAAGCTTTTCTTATCCTGTCAATGAAATGTCCCTTCTGTTCATCTATAAATTTAGTGCTGCTGGTACAGATTGTTCTTCAGGCTGTTTGAGAATTTTAAAAATTTCTGTAGGAAAAACTCTTGGTATGTCTGCTTCCTTAATCCAGTAAAAAGTAAATATATTTTGTGTGGTTTTTTTCTTTCAATTTTTTTAATTGATTTTCCAAAAGATTTTTTAAACAAAACAAACACAAACATAAATCTCAATCATATTAAACCAATCTTAGTAACATTATTAAGTAACTCCCTCGTATTCCCCTAGTTGAATTTCAGTGTATATCATTATAACAGTTTTCCAAAACCAATTTTCTCATAAAATTAACTTAATCACTTAACATCTTTCTATCTTTCTATTTTAGCATTAAACATATTATTTCCTAGCATTACATATTTAAATCCTAAGCCTATCTAATATTTGCAAGCTTTTCCAATTAAATTAACTTGGCATATATAACTAAATAGTCTTTCTATTTCATCCATTCCTCCTGGTATTCCTCCTCCTTCTGGTCACGGACTCTTCCAGTCAGGTCAGTTAGCTCCAAAAAATCCATCATCTTCACCTGCCATTCCTCCACTGTCGGAATTAAAATATCGGTGTCCTCTAATTGTATCCATTCCTTCATCCAGCAAAGCGCTGCTGCTTCAAAGTAGATCTTCAAATCTGGCAGGGAAAATCCCCCTCTTTCTTTAGAATCTGTTAATAATTTATATTTAATTCTTGGTTTCTTCCCCTGCCAGATAAATCTAGATAAAGTTTCTGCCATTCTTTAAAACATTTCACATTGTCAATAGTTGGGAGGGCTTGAAACAAAAACAACATCTTTGGCAATACATTCATCTTGACCACCGAAATCCGGCCCATTAATGACAATTTTAAATTCGACCAAATCTCCAGATCTCTCTTAATTTCATTCCATAATTTCTCATAGTTCTCTATATGGGTTCAAATTTCCCCCCGACAAATTAACTCCCAGGTATTTAACTTTTTTCACAAAGGCTAGGCCTGTCAAAAGGTAAATATATTTTGAGTTGGAGGTGTGTTGTAGCTCCTAGAATTGTAAACAGAGAATAGGATTAAATGATAACTGGAAGCATACAATGCCATTTGACTTGCAAGAATGTATCATGCGGGAAGGGCTTCCAGAATAATAATAAAAATATCCAACGTCTCTACCCTGCCAAATCCACATACTTGTTTCTCCTGGAAGTTTGATGCCTATCCTCCTAAAGTCCTTATTGGTTCAACTCAGTTGAAATTAACTGCATTTGAGCATATTGTTAGTGTGTGTTCTTCATGTGTACAGGAGGAGCACGTGTTGGTCTTTGAGCCGAGAATCATGGTTCATCATGGGGACAATTGGACCTTTCAATTACAGTGGTACCTCGGGTTACATACGCTTCAGGTTACAGACGCTTCAGGTTACAGACTTCTCTAACCCAGAAATAGTACCTCGGGTTAAGAACTTTGCTTCAGGATGAGAACAGAAATCATGCTCCGGTGGCGTGGCGGCAGCGGGAGGCCCCATTAGCTAAAGTGGTGCTTCAGGTTAAGAACAGTTTCAGATTAAGAACAGACCTCTGGAACGAATTAAGTACCAGAGGTACCACTGTAGTGGTAAGTCGAGAGCCAGTGTTGGGACTAATCAAATGGACAGTTTATTACAGGCACAAAGGAATGTTTACAGAGGGGAGTATTTAAGCTAGACCAGCAAATCTATAGAAGACAGCGGAGGTCAGGACAGATAAGTTGAGAAGGAGCTGCGTGCTTAAGCTGCATGATAAAACTGGAGAGGCTCTCAAATGAAAAAGGGCAATATATAGCAGACAGAAGATGCTATGGGATAAATTACACATTGCTGGGGGGCAGCATGAGTGGAGATGAATGGATGTGCTATAAAAGGATCAAGGACTCATCTTGCCTCAGGCTTTAGCCTTTATTTTGAAGTTAAATATGGTGCATTGTTTTTACTGAGCAACATTTATAAGTCGTTTAACAGTCTAACCAGCATCTGAGCACTTTACATGAAACAACATACCAAGCGTGTAGCCAGGAATTATGTTGTGGGTTGGGGGAGAACCTCAGTTAAGTATTTTTATTAATTTACTTGGTTTATGGCTATGCCCATGCATATACATAAAAATACCTTTTAAAACTTTTTTTAAAAAATCAAGCAAACAAAATTTATCTAGATAAAATCAGCAATCGTAAAGCAAATATATACCATAAGATTACATGTCTAGTAGGCTGGTCTAAGTAAGGAAGTTTTTAGCAGGCACTGAAAGCCACACAACAAAGGCACCAGCCTAATATTGATAGACAAGGAGCTTCAGAGCATGAGTGCTGCCACACACAAGAGTCACTTCAGTGGAAGTGTAGAAAGAGAATTATGCAGCACTTGTAAAAGTGCCAGTTCTGCAGCTCAAAGCAGTCCAGTGGGTTTGATGGGTTGAGGCAATCCTTCAAGTAAATTGGCTTCATGGTGTTGGGAGCTTTACATACTGACACCTTGAATTTGGCTTGGTAACCAATTGTCAGCAAGTGCAGCTCTTTGGACAGCGGTGGAAGATGCTGACAGGGTTTCCTTCCTATCACCAAACATCCCGCAGAAGAACAATAATCCCATTTTGAGGTAGTCCTCTCTCCGGTGTCAGGTGAAGACTTTTCTTGCTTTCCCAGGACATTTAAGGACTGGTTTTGAGTCTCTGTGACATGGTTTCTGGTTTTAGTACAGCTGTGGAGAAACTTTGTCCCTCCAGATCATGGGTGGGTGGGTGCGCATGCACGTGCGCGCGCGCACACACACACACACTGCATCATGTGATCAATTATGTAGGGCGGGGCTTACCTGGACCCCCACAATATTTTATTCAAGTTGGCCCCCCTGCTCCAGATGCTTCCGAACTACAATTCCTGTCACCCCCAGCTATTGGCCATGCTTGCCAGAGGTGATGGGAGTTGCAGTTCAGGGCCAAAGGTTTCCCACACCTCTTTTGTGTCTGCATTTGATGGCTGTTTTAGTTCTGTGCTGTATGTACTGTTTTATTGTGCAAAGTTTGTGGTGGTTGTTTTTTCTGCTGGTTGCCTCTTAAGTTTAGTGTTTTTTGTTACATTTTTAATCTTTGTACAACATCTAAGGAACTTATTTTATGGGGCGTCTCATATATGCAATAAATAAAACACAACTCTCTTGCATATGCCAGCTGTAATGTTCCATATTTAGCGCAATGAGATTCAAGGAGGCCGAGACTTCCGGGTCAGCACCATGGGTGAATGGTGGAGTTCCTCCGACCGGAGGAACTAGCTACGTGAAAACTGGGTCTTCCCGCCGCGGCGAAGGCGGGGACCCGATAGAAACCCCAGGCGGAGGAAGCCTGGAAACGTGGGGTTCGGCAGGGCACCAGAAGCGCCCCCCTACTCACCGGGAACCCCTTTTTGGGGCACCGGATTGAAGCGGGGTGAGCGGCGCGGTGCTGCGAACTGATTGCTACTTTCACGGAGTGAAGCCGCACAGCCATTGCCGGAGAGCGCTGACTTTTTCCTGTGGACAATTGGATTTAAAACAAGTACCCGTGAGTAGAAACGGAAAATTGGATCAAGAAATATCTTAATTTGGCATCGAAGCGGGAAGGTTCAAAACAGGAAGTCCACCTTCTGCTTTTTGTATATAGACTAAAGCAAAAACTTCATAAGCTAAAGCCTGGAAAGCTGTCAAAAAAGTCTAAATTTCCTTCATTCAGAATTACTGAAACCCCCTTGGAAGCAGGAGAAAAGGGGGGGGATTTTGTTTAACCCCTGCAGGAGAGGGAGCGAGAAGGATGAGTTTCCACCGTCTCTAACCTGGGAACGGGGTGTCAGAGACAGAAATTGTAGGTTCATTGACTGTGAATGGAATATTTTGACAGATAGTTAAAGAAGAGAAACAAGCTGATTCCAATGTTGCCTTTTGCATCTTAAAGAAACAAAATATCCGGAAAATATCTGAAAAACGAAAGTAATTTTCCTTTGTTGGACTTGCCTTAAAAAAAATATTTTTAAAAAATGGATACAAATAGAAATTGTCTCCTCTAGAGGGAGCTTGTTAAATTGTTGCAGCAGTATACTTGAGGACTCAAGAGCTGTGAGATTAAGACCGTGGGAACAGCCTTTTCTGACCTTGCCTAAAGATGAGCTGGGAGGAAGATTGGGTGCTTGCCTTATGCAAGACAAGTGCCCTGTTGGAACAGATGCATGAGAAGATAGACTTGATGAATGAAAAAATGGATTTGACTGTTGTGGCTAGTAACTGTGGACAAACAGGGAACATTGATACAGAAATTATTCAGGGACCAACTCAGGAGCATAAGCCGCTGTCATTGAAGATTGAAGTTGGAATGGGCCAAGGGGAATCTGGTGTTGAGGAGGTTCCTAACTTTGGAGAGACCTTGAAATATGTTTTTAAATATTTTTTGGATTTTATCGAGGACTGTGGGGAGTGGGACTTTGGGGAACGGGTGGGTTTGATGAAGGGAGATGGAGACAATTCTGGGTTGGAACCCCCCAGAGAACTACTCCTCAATGAGAAAGGAAAGGAATTAAGAAAGAGACCAACAAAAGACAAGGAAAAGGGCAAGTATAAACAAGAAGAAGAAGAAATGCAGAAGGGACATGGAAGAGACTTAAGGGCCTCGGACATAAGGCTTCCAGGTTGATGGACTAGATGGATTGGACAGTAAGGACTGACACGATCTGAGACCAGGAAGATGAGACGTTGGATGAAGATTGGAAGAAAATTTATAAAGGAAACTTTTTATTTATGGAATTGGCTAAAAATTAATGAATATTAGGGAAAATGTTGGAATGAAACCATATGACTCTAGCAGAAATGATATCAGGAGTTATGTATATTTGAAAACTAAGATTTAGGCTTCAAGGTATTTTAGGGTAAGATAAGGTTAAATAAATTAAGGCAATTTGAATAATAGAATATGGGGAAAGATGGTAAGGATTTGCTGAGCTAATTATTAAGTTAAACTGTCAAGATAAATTTTTTAACAAAAATTGAGAAAGAATTTGCTGAAATAATTAATTAAACTAGAATACAAAAAGGGAGGTGTGAGGAGGTCAATGAAACAAGCAAATGGAAGTTATAGATATGTAATTTGGGATTTATGTTGTTGTTTTCCCTTGTGTTTTCTATTTTTCTTTTTATTTATTTTTTTGTTGTTGTATTGTTGTTTTCTTTTTTCTTTATAACTTTGAAACTACTAATAAATATTATATTTTTTTTAAAAAAAGAGATTCAAGGAGGCCTAGAAAAGGTATCTTCAATTTAGCTGCGGTCTTTGTATTTATTTATTTATTTAACTATTAAGAATGCTTTCATTGTGAATTTTCTCATATGGTATTCGTTTCTTCTGGCTTGTTCCTGGGTGACATACGTACTGTGGTACCTCGGGTTACATACGCTTCAGGTTACATACACTTCAGGTTACAGACTCCACTAACCCAGAAATAGTACCTCGGGTTAAGAACTTTGCTTCAGGATGAGAACAGAAATCGTGCTCCGGTGGTGGGGCGGCAGCAGGAGGCCCCATTAGCTAAAGTGGTGCTTCAGGTTAAGAACAGTTTCTAAGCCGTCATGTTAGAACGATGACGGCTTAGAAGCTAGGTGGTTTATAGCAATAATGTTCAAGTTAAAAGAAAAGAAAGGTTAAAACTAAATGAAATTAAGGGAGAGGACTTGCTGAATAAATATTTTGAAATTGGAATACAGAAAGGGGAGGTAGGAGGAGGTCAGCGAAGTAAGGCATAAGAAAATAAGGGATTGAAATTATACTTGTTCTTTTTTGTCTGTGTTTTGTTTGTTTTTCTTTTGTATATAATTTCTGAAACTTCAATAAATATCTATTAAAAATAAAATAAAATAAGAACAGTTTCAGGTTAAGAATGGATCTCCGGAACGAAATAAGTACTTAACCCAAGGTACCACTGTAGTACTATAAGCAAGTCTTGCCAAGGGGATACTCTAAAGCAACAGAAATTGTACATAAGATAAATGGATGTTGATGTCCTATGCTGCCTTTCCTTTGCCTTCACATCTGCTAATGTTTGAAGCACAATGGAGTAAAGATCACATCCTTTTAGCTTTAAAACACTTGTTGCCTTCCAAAACAGTGAAGCCAGAAGCCTGTACATATACTGTAGTTCTTTCCTCCTCTGAATATGCTTAGTACAGTGCTTAGTAATTGTGATGCTTTATTACTGATTATTGATGAGGATGATGAAGATAATGTAATATTAAATCCAGAAGCACAATCTAAAAGGCAGATGCAGAGCAGATCATTCAAACTTATAAAATCCTAGTTAGACTTGTGATAATGAAACTGCTGTAATACAGTCCCATTCAAAATTTAAAAACTGCTTTACAAATGATGAATCTGTTATAGTACCATCAACTGGTTGGTATATTCAGGAAGTATAAAATGCATAATGTGCAGCTTAAACAGCAGATGTCGCTATTGGGTTTTTAAAATGCGTTCCTGTCAGTTCCTTTCAGGGAAGCTACCTGTGTTAATATCAGGCTATAGATAAAGCCAGGAGATCAGAAATGATGCACAAACATGAAACTGCCTTTTTGTAGGTGTGCACTTTCTGAACTTTAACCATTTCTGGACTACTGCATAAATGTTAGGATGCAGAACAGCCACCATGCATTATGCCCTCACGTTTTTCAAGTGTTTTCTATTTTAGCCAACAGCCCGGGGGGGGGGGGGGGCTTTCTACACTTACAATTTAGAGTGGCATACTTGTTGTTGGATCTGACATTTTAAAGAGTGAATTTGGAGCTGATTTTTTGCACCTTTGCTAATTGTTCCTGTTATTGGGGAGTGAGGGCAGGGTTTTCCTTTCCACATTACTGGCAGGTTGTACGGGAACTGAAAAAAATCGGAGGTTGTAGTCACAGCCCTTATATTCCCTGGTGTACCTATAGCCAGTAAACGTTAGAATTCTGAACATACACATGGAATAGCGCTTTTGCAGCTTATCTGTCAATCTAGATCTAGATCTAGATCGATATACAGGGATAACTAGGCTCATATAACCAACATGTTTAAGTCTAATTAATGCATGAAGGGATTCAAACCATAGAGCAAGCTGTCCTGCTAGACTTAGCTCACCCTGGGAGGGACTAGGTAATCAAGCCTTGTTCCCTCGGTCTACTTGAGAAGCTCAGTTTGTGAGATCTGAGCTGGTTGCTCCATTCTCCGACTGCTTGGCTCTTACAAGCCACCTATACCCATAATTTATGAACTTTCACTGCTTTGCAATTAAGCAAAGTTTTACTGCCTGTGCAACTTTTCTGAATGCTGCATGGAAAAGCCCAGGAATCTGACCTTTGGAGAATTTGTAAGTAAACCATTTTAAACTTACCACGTAATGATAGGAACCACGTGTGACTGTCTGAACTATGGCATATTGCTGAATGCCCTTTGCTATCTGCCATATCTCTTCTCTGTAGTGAATAGCTCGCAAACTGACAGCTCGTACTGGTCAGATTGAAGCAGCACGAAACACACATCTCCAAAACCATGCCCATCAAAGTGGGATGGTGCTTGTACATATGCCACACAACGAAAATATTAAGGATTTATTCTGAATCTTTTCACACTCTGGTGCCCACAGTGCTTTCTCAAAATTCCACTTGGGTCCACTGGCTCAAAACATTTGGGGACTCCTCCTGAGTCATAGCTAGTGACCTCATGAATCAGATTGCCACATCTCTCTACCGACTGGTCTCTTCCTCAGCAAGAGGTGGATGTGGATTGGATAGCGAGGCGGGTGGTCTATGCAAATATCAACAGCACAGTAGATTGTCTAAAAAAAGAGAAAAAAGTAAGCAGACAGAAATTTGCTCATCTTTCAGGCAGGCTAACGTTGTAAAAACAAAATGGTGTTCCCTCTTTCTGTAGTTAAACAATGTGTAATCTTTTGATTTGATCACAATTTAATTGTCTGTATTCTTACATAGGAAGCTGCCTTAAAGGTAAAGGTACCCCTGACCATTAGGTCTAGTCACGGACAACTCTGGGGTTGCGGTGCTCATCTCGCTCTATAGGCCGAGGGAGCTGGCGTTTGTCCGCAGACAGCTTCTGGGTCATGACTAAGCCGCTTCTGGCGAACCAGAGCAGCGCACAGAAATGCCGTTTACCTTCCCGCCGGAGCGGTACCTATTATTTACCATTGTTCTTTATAACTTTGTATTGTTGGCACAGACTGGCAGCAGCTTTCCAGGGTTTCAGTCTTTCCCGAGGGATGCCAGGAATTGACCATGGGACTTTTTGCATCCCAAGAAAACCCGGTGAAAACACTATTTCTTCTCTCCTTCTGCAATGAATATTGTGGAAGCAGAATATCTTAGGGCTGATTCTGCATTGGGTCTGGTTATAAAGTGTAACACCGAGACTGAAACAGAGGGGATTTTTATGTTGTCTGAGAATAATATAAGGAGAACCTGCTGGATCTGACTAGTGGTCCACCTAGTTCAGCACCCTGTTCTCCCAGTGGCCAACCAGATGACTGTGAGAAGCCTAAAAGCTGGACCAGAGTACCACAGCACTTACCCCACTTATGATTCCTAGCAGCTGGCGTTCAGATGCATACTCCCTTCAACAATGGAGATTACTAGCTAATCCTGACTAGTAGCTCCAGGTGACTCCATTACCATGCTTTCCTGAATTCCACACTGATAGTGCAAGAAAATAATAGGACCATGGACACATCTTCTCCTAACTCCTGAAAATCTAGTGAGACTGAGTGGGAAACTTCCTTTCAGATTTAACATTGTACCCTTGTAGCTACAACTGCTTTTAAATTTTTTTTACTGTTGTTGAGATGGTGAGGAAATTATTCTCTCTTGTTTGTTGTATATAATTTTACTGAGTTTTCTGTTTTACAATTTAAAATACTCATTTTAAATCCTTAAGGTATCTATGACTTCCCTTCTTCTCTTTCCATAGATCATTTTACGTATAATAAATCCTGCGTATTTTACAAAAAAAAAAATTCTTAATGCTGCCAGCGTTTTCAGCTGTACACAATTATTTCCCATATATTCAATAAATGTTTTCCAATCTTCTTTAAACCTATGTTCTTCTTGTTCTCTTATTCTATATGTTAAGTCTGCAAGTTGTGCATATTCTGTCAACTTAAGTTGCCATTTTTCTTTAGTTGGGACCTCACTCATTTTCCATTTGGGGGCTAACAAAACATGGGCCGCAGTAGTAGCATACATAAATAACCTTTTTTGACACCTGGGAATTTCAGTCTGAATTATCCCCAACAGAAAGGACTCTCGTTTTGGGGGGGGGGAGAAGTACTTTAAAACATTTTTTTCAATTCATTATGGGTCATTTCCCAGTACTCTTTTACCCTTTCTCTAAGGTGAAGCACACTTAAGATTCCTGTGTCTCATTTTGTGTTTTCCTATTAATCTTTCCCAACTATGAAGTGGGAATCCAGGAAACATCCTCTGGAACAGGCACTTCCTTCTGTTTACTAACCCTCTTTTCAAATGGGCATAAATTATTCTAATGATTTGTTCTTTTAGAATTTTAGGAGAGAGAAAAAACACCAATGACTCATGATAGAAGAAAGGTTCTCCACCTCTGTTACAGATGATGGATGAGAGACATCAAGAAAGATGAGGGCTTCTACAGAAGAATTACAGGAAGTAAAAAGATTTGCTCAGACGTCCAGACATGTTGAGTAGAGTTCATTCATTTAATTTGAGGTTTTTGCACATGAGATGTTCTGGGTGGATCAGGCCCGATTCTGTCACAGCCTGCGCATATGGCTGCTTATTTGGAAGTGTCCTAGTATGTTCAGCTGGATGTAGAACTATTGCCTTTATTTGAACTTCAGCAGGGCTTGCCCTCAAGTGCAAGTGATGTAGCTGCCAAAACCGCTTTCATACGGAATACTCGAGTGAGTGTTTTTGCGTAGGAATTGAGCCAGCGAACTACATCGCATTATATACATAAACTATTTTGGCAAAAAACAAAACCGCAGGCTGCTCCACAAATCTAGTAAATATTAAGTGGCTACCAGCTGCCATGAGCTTGACAGCCCACCCAGATGTTGAACTGGACTTTCCAAGAACTCTCTGGGAGGCTTTTGCTTGAAGATTTCTTCAGTTGCCTACATTTCTCTTGTTTGTTTTTATGGTACATTTGAAAGAGGAAACCAATGCAAAAATAGATAAATCCCATTAAGTAAGACTTGAGATCCAGAGCGCTTCTTAAGCAAAATACACATAATAGCACTGAAGACTAATAGGAGAGAGGTGAATCAGGGCAAGTTGTAAATCAAAGTCAAAAACTTATAGTGCTGACAGTGGAAGATAGTGGAGACAAGGAAAGCGCAGCTGGAGACCAGACTCCATGCTTTGTAGCAAAAATCAGCAGTTCTGCCTTTTATGAGGTTGTTTTCTTCATGCTGAGAATAAAAGCCAAAATATGCAAAGGTTACTACGTCCCATTTGGTTGACATGGCTAGGCTTTTCCAAGGATCATCAACTCTCTGAAGTAGCAGAGAAATCATACACCAGGCATCCTCAAACTCGGCCCTCCAGCTGTTTTGGGACTACAGCTCCCATCATCCCTAGCTAACAGGACCAGTGGTCAGGGATGATGGGAATTGTAGTGCCAAAACAGCTGGAGGGCCAAGTTTGGGGGTGCCTGTCCTACATTATGTCTACCTTATACAGTGGTACCTCGGGTTACATACACTTCAGGTTACAGACTCCGCTAACCCAGAAATAGTGCTTCAGGTTAAGAACTTTGCTTCAGGATGAGAACAGAAATTGTGCTCCGGTAGCGTGGTGGCAGTGGGAGGCCCCATTAGCTAAAGTGGTGCTTCAAGTTAAGAACAGTTTCAGGTTAAGAACGGACCTCCGGAACGAATTAAGTATTTAACCCGAGTTACCACTGTACTAGCTTTTGCCAGCATGGCACCTTGCAAATGTTTTTGCCTACAAGCCTCATGATGGCTGGGGCTGATGGGAGTTGTAGTCCCAAATACTTGAAGAGTGTCAGGTTGGCAAAGGCTGCTATACTGAATCCATAAATCATTTATGGTCAGAGGCAATAGATGGGAAACTGAAGGTTCAAGCTGGGGGTGGGGAGAGAGAGAGAGAGAGAGAGAGAGAGAGCGAGAGAGAGAGAGAGAGAGAGAAAGAGAGAGAGAGAGAAGGGACCTCCTTTGCATGTACATGTCTTTTAGCTAGGCAAAGCAAATAATAGTAGCATCCTGAAAATTGTGGCTGTGTGATAACAGGAAAGCATCCAGTCACATGTTGTATTTAACATAATAAAGGGCAACATAACATGATATATTTCTTGATGATAGACTGAATACATTTCCTTGCATATAAAACTGAGCAAATCTTGGCCATTGTGGTAATGGCCAGCCATGTAAAATTGTTTTGGGATATGCTCTGGTCCTTTGGTCATTTTTGCTCTTGATTAATAGCAAGTAATAAGTCACTCTGCCCTATATATAGGTCTCTCTTATAATCATAGACTGTAGACTGATAGATACACACACACACACACACACACACACACACACACACACACAAAGCCAGACCTGTTTAAGCAATGTATTGTGCAAAGAGGGGGAGTTCTTGGTGCTTCAAAATGTCAACCCCACCAAAAAGGTGGTCATTACATCTTTACATGATTAGCATGAAACTTTGAAGGGATGGCATTGCTGGTCAGGCCATTGTTTATTAGAGATGCACCTGTTCTAAATTGCATGTTCATGGGCCCTTGTTGTTTAACCCATCCGTTTGTTCACTAATGATATAGACCTGTATACCAGAAGAGAGTATTTATCACATCACATTTGTAATTCACCCTTCCCACAAGGAAGGGGGCAAATGTAGATTTCCTAGCTGGTAATGCAGGTCTATTTATGGCAAGATGCTGTTTCTGTTGCTGGTCAAAACTTACGTATTAGCTTGGATTCAGTTTGGCTCTTCCATAACTCCAAAAGAGAGTTATGTGAAGTCTGGATGGCTTTAAACCTGTTAAGAGCTGCATGCCAGCTCTTCATGTAGGCTTAAAGCTGTAGTACTAAACTTGGAAATGTAGGAAATAGGTATTTTTAAAAAATTGCTGACACCATCAGTTCTACTCTATAGACTAGAGTATCTATATGGGGGCATCACTTTCAAAAATTATTCTCCCTCCTTGCTTCCAAGTAACCTGTTAGCAGGTAGACGACTGGCAAAGCCCAAGGAGTCACTAAATTAGGGTCATTGTTAGAAAGTAGCAGAATGGAATTGAGTCTTACTTTTTTGCAGCCGCAGGCTCATGATCTGTCTCCTTCCTTTTCTACTGTACTTTTTAAGCTTAACAAACTTTTTTTAAAAAAACACCACAACAACTTTACTTATGGCAGTGGAGTGCACTGCAATACATAGATCTGGTGAGACTCCAATTGCTTCCCAACTTAATGCCTTAGAAGCACTGATACCTATAAATTAGCATATGCAATTGCATGTAGATTTGTGTCATGAGTCTGTGCCCTGGTTCCTTTAAGTACCAAGTTATGAATGTTCATGTGGCTAAGGCAGGAATCAGCAAACTTTTTCAGCAGGGTTCCGGTCCACTGTCCCTCAGACCTTGTGGGGGACCAGACTGTATTTGGGGGGGCGGGGGTGGGAAATGAACGAATTCCTATGCACCACAAATAACCCAGAGATGCATTTTAAATAAAAGCACACATTCTACTCATGTAAAAACACCAGGCAGGCCCCACAAATAACCCAGAGATGCATTTTAAATAAAAGGACACATTCTACTTATGTAAAAACACGCGGATTCCTGGACTGTCTGCAGGCCGGATTTAGAAGGCGATTGGGCCGGATCCGGCCCTAGGCCTTAGTTTGCCTACCCATGGGCTAAGGGGTAGTGGACAAACAGGGTCACACCTGTCTGACCTTTCACCTTCAGGGCAGTGGTTTGTGAAGTGAAATAGGAAACATCTCCTCAGACTTCCCTGTAAGAAAGGACTTGTAGTAAATGCATTTTTGTTTAACTTACACAAATGTGTGCTGGCTGGCATTGTCCCAGCCACACAAATGCCTGATGATTCTGCTCATCTTCATAAAAGGGTAGGCATATTTCATAAGCAATGTTCCTTAAAAAAACAAAACACCTCTGGATATGTGCTAAAGCGACCTTACAGAGAAATCTAGATTTTGTGTTAAAATTACCCTGTGGTTCTTAAACTGGGTTATTTAAATCATTTGTTTTGTGAATCAGTTCCTCATTTCATCTAATGTGCACTTCATTTGCTGCCATTCATACTTTTGTTTTGTTTTTATTCCCTGCAGAAATCCTTTTCACAATATATTTGGGGCGTCATCCCCAGCACCACCAAATGAGAATTTAAAAAACACATTAGTTAATTAATGGCATGGTTTATTTTCTTCCATTGAAACCAATAGAATCTTAAAAAGTGTTTTGGTTGGACCATGCTCATATTGTTGTATCTGATGCTGAAGAAATTTTGTTATGCTTGTTTTCCGTTGCTTTAAAACATTTCTTACCATCCTTTCCCCCAGATGGTTTCATCTGGATATAAACTCGATTGGAAGGACAGGAAAGGGTGCACTGGAGGTGATGTCACTCTGTATATCAAGGAGAACACATAGAGTCCAATAAGCTAGAAATCCCCAAAGGGTCAGTCTCTTCCACAAAACATCTCACTGACTGTTAGCCTGAAGTTAGAATGAACTCTGGAGAAGGTTAGATCACCACACCCTGAACTTGAACTCTTATCAGAAGAAGGTGTGGCCAAAACATATTTGGCTATTTGGTTTTTCACGCCACAGCTTTCACTTAAAGCCACATTGTAGCTGTGTTAGCATTTTTTTGTGATCCTCCAGATGTGACTGGACTACATCCCTGGACTACACCATGCTGGCTGGTGTTGATGAGAGCAAGAGTCTAACAACATCTGGGGGGCCACAGGTTAGCCAGCCCTGGGGTAGACAATAGCTTCTGAAGAAAGTCTCCTAGAGTTGAGACAAGGGAGGGAAGTTCAGCCCTTGGTATTATATATGGTTTTCTGTTAGGATTTTATTCATTAATTCAAAAGGTGAACAATACCTAGGAAACTACTTGGCTCTTTTGCTCATTGAGAAGACAATTGTCTCCAACGAAAGAGAGTTTAGTGCGAAGGCTGACATTTTAATAACAAAGTGCAGTCATCAAATACAATTTCTGTTGATGTATAGATAAAACGGGCTGATGAAAATGAGACTGAACTCAGCCATATCTGACACATTCCCATCCCGATCAGCTGCTGATTATCTCATGGCTGTACAATCACAAATCAGCCTTTTGATTGTTGAGCTTTTGGGAAGTAATTTTCCTGGATTTTGTTATGCAGATGTAGGCTTAGAGTGCAATTTTTTGTTCATGTCTAAGGCAAATTCCTAAGGAATGATTCAGTGAGCTCTGCTCCTGAATATGTTCAATCCACTTACCTGATAACTAAGTCCTGTGTACGTTTTACTCCAAAGTAAGTCACATCGCACATAGGATTGCAGCCTTAATGTGCTGGCTGGCATTGTCCCAGCCACACAAATGCCTCTCTCGTGATGATTCTGCTCATCTCCATAAAAGGGTAAGCATATTTCATAAGCAATGTTCCTTAATAAAAAACCACCTCTAGATATGTGCTAAAGTGACCTTACAGAGAAATCTAGAAAGGCTCAGATGTCCTTTTGTTACAGGTGTTTCTAGGCAGAAGGAAGTATAGGTCAACTGTGGGTTGGGGAGACATTGTTGCTTAGCGGGTGGGTGACACTGTTCACGGTGCTTGTATTTGGCAGGGCACGAAGAGCTTTTTGGATGGGGGCTTGTTATCATTTCATCAGTCTAAATAGGCATATCCAGAGCGTCTGTTTTTCTTTAACGATCATAGTCTGTCAACACAAAGTCCCTTGAGAAACAAAACACAAACATATACAGTTAGTGAGAGAGAGGTAGAAGTCTAAGGGTAATAATAATAATAATAATAATAATAATAATAATAATAATAAGGCTCTGGGATAATAATAATAATAATAATAATAATAATAATAATAATAATAATAATAATAAGGCTCCACTCTGGGAGCCTTCCAACATATATAAAAACATAACAAAACAGTTCACATTAAAAGCCTTCCCTATACAAGGCTGCCTTCAGGTATCTTCTGAATACGTCCACTAAACTCTCTCCTGTATGCTTTTTTCATGCAGTATATAGCGCACCAATGATGCCTGCCAAGTTCTAGATAACCATGTGTTCTGCATATTTGTGGCCTGACCAGGATCATTCACAATATATGGAGGGCATGTCATGTATGGTTCGGGAATTGAGCTTGGCAGGCTATAGATTCAAGTCCTGTCTTGCGCTGTAGGCAGTTTCTTTCTCCATTATGTTGGATGTTCCCGGAGGTAATAATGACACACAGACAAGACTGGATTTTCCCCACCCTGATGCAATTCTTTATGCGTGGGCCTTCACTTATCTGAATGTCCCACTGTAACTGATATAGGACCAGTCGCAGGGGGAAGGGGATGACTCCTCTTGTGAACAGGCTCCCTGCAGTATAAGGTTGATTATTATCTGCAGGATTTGTAAGGTGCCATTTTTGTCTTGTAGTTACAAGGCCCGCTGCACTCGCCAAAGCAAGAATTATCTCTTGGCTCCAGAAGCAGCTTGCTAGGTAAGACAGAGCCTCTCTGCTAGCTTCCTGGCAAGTGGGTCACTGCAGGGGCATAGGAAGTGGGGTGCAGGGGGTGTGGGTGTCATCCCTGAGGAGGTGACAAAACGGCATACTCAGGGGGGGGGGCGGCACTTACTGCAGGGCCTGGCCTGCAGTGCACCCAAGCCACACGTCTCTTCTGGGAGTGACTTGGTGGCTCGGGCCCCCGCGCTGCCTGAAACTGCAGTGTGAGGCTTGCATATGCGCCGCTCCCCTGTGCGGATCACCCTACCCCACTGGGCAGACCGCCCCGCCCCCGTGGGCAGATCGCCCAGCCCCCTCCACTCTGGGTGCCGAAGCAGCTAACTTCGCCCCTGGGTTCCTGTTGTTTACTAGGAGGGGTGGGGAATTTGGCTCCACTGTGCCAGTATGGTGCTCCTGGTAAACACTCTGTTGTTTGAGTTTGGGAAGGAAAACATGGGTCGTTTGTGGAAACCTGTCAGGGAATGGTCTGATGCTTTGTGGAAACCTGTCAGGGAATGGACTGGGGAATTCATTCTATGGCAGACCAGCTTCTCTCCAATGGGAAAACTGAAGGGGGAAGAGTCACACACCCACCCCTTGTCCACAGTGTTCAGAAGCAGAGAGACAGACAGCAGATGAACAGGTTAGGGAGGAGTTACTCAGTTTTGAGATAATGAAATGGGAACCAAAAGGGAGGGGGCAGCTAGTTGAGACATTGCTTGAGAGTGTGGGTGACCCCCCCCCATCGACTTCGAGGTCTGAACATATCAGAGAGCAAAGGAGTCAGAAGGAGGGAGGAACTTCCCATTGGCGCCTAAAATGCTGCGGAAGGAGGATTTACTTACCGTATTTTTCGCCCCATAAGACGCACCGGCCCATAAGACGCACCTAGATTTTAGGGGGGGAAATAAAGGAAAAATTTTTTATTTCCCCCCCAGGTGCGCTGCGCTACACCAGGAGCTTGGGGCGTGCGGAGCTCAGCGCGCCCCAAGCTTCTGCGTGCCGGCAAGGTCTCCGCTAGCGTGGGAGAGCCGGGCGCCTCTCCCAGGGCTAGCGGACCCCTGCGCTAATCCAGAAGCTTGGGGCAAGCTGAGGTCAGCGCGCCCCAAGCTTCTGCGTGCCGGCAAGCAGTCCGCTGCCGCCCCAAGTCTCCCGCACCCGGCAGGAGGTCCCGCTGGGTGCGCAAGGCTTGGGGCGGCAGCGGACTGCTTGCGCGCACCTAGAAGCTTGGGGCTTGCTGAGCTCAGCGCGCGCCAAGCTTCTGCATGCCGGCAAGCAGTCCGCTGCTGCCCCCAGCCTCCCGCACCCGGCAGGAGGTCCCGCTGGGTGCGCGAGGCTTGGGGCGGCAGCGGACTGCTTGCGCGCCCCTAGAAGCTTGGGGCGTGCTGAGCTCAGCGCGCGCCAAGCTTCTGCATCCCGGCAAGCAGTCCGCTGCCGCCCCAAGCCTCCCGCACCCGGCAGGAGGTCCCGCCGGGTGCGCAAGGCTTGGGGCGGCAGCGGACTGCTTGCCGGGATGCAGAAGCTTGGCGTGCGCTGAGCTCAGCGCGCGCCAAGCTTCTGCATGCCGGCAAGCAGTCCGCTGCTGCCCCCAGCCTCCCGCACCCGGCAGGAGGTCCCGCTGGGTGCGCGAGGCTTGGGGCGGCAGCGGACTGCTTGCGCGCACCTAGAAGCTTGGGGCTTGCTGAGCTCAGCGCGCGCCAAGCTTCTGCATACCGGCAAGCAGTCCACTGCCGCCCCCAGCCTCGCGCACCCGGCAGGAGGTCCCACCGGGTGCGCAAGGCTTGGGGCGGCAGCGGACTGCTTGCGCGCACCTAGAAGCTTGGGGCGTGCTGAGCTCAGCGCGCCCCAAGCTTCTAGGTGCGGGCAAGCAGTCCGCTGCCGCCCCAAGCCTCGCGCACCCGGTGGGACCTCCTGCCGGGTGCGCGAGGCTTGCAGGCATTCGCCCCATAAGACGCACCCCGATTTCCCCTTCATTTTTGGAGGGGAAAAAGTGCGTCTTATGGGGCGAAAAATACGGTAGTCAGCTGCCCTCCTTGTGGAGAGCTGTATGTTTGTGCTTGCAACACGATGCTGTAATAAAAATACAATAAATATATCAACTGCTCGTTAATTCTGATCTGTGAAGTTACCGAAGGGAGAGGAGGACTCGATATGCCTGACAAAACCACACATGAACATACTTACCAGATTCCTACACCACTATATATCATAACTATTATATATAACCCTCCACCCCAGTTGAGGGCCTCTCCACCCAGACCACCCCCTAAGCCTAGGTAAAGAGATGGTTTGAATGATGTCAGTAAAGCTACATTACTTAGGACTCAACTAGACTGGTAAAAAAAAAGTGATTTATATGCACTGTATAGGCGACATTGTGCCACCAGATGGCAATGTGGAGTTCCGCTTTTCTCTACCTGCTTTCCCTGTTTAAATTGACAACCCTTTAAACTGAGAAGCTTCTTGGATGTGTCTAGATCCAGCCTTAGAGTTTGGGCTTTCTTTAGGTCAAGGAAAGGAGAGGCAGGGGTGTACCCTGGCATCCTCACTCTTCTGCCAAACAATGTTCATCTTCTTAACTTGCCTTGATGCTTTATCAACTGGAATTCCCTGTAACTCATGGAGTGGGATGCTCTCCTTCTGATTTGGCAACAGCCTGCAGGTGCCCTGTGCCTCAAGATGCTCTCTGCATAATCGCAGCAAACTCAAAGCAATTTTCATTGGGAGAAGCAATGGAAAGATCTGTCAGTTTTGTTTTCTTGGTTTCTCATGAAAGCTCAGCAGCATTTGAGTGTGAATTTCTCCTAATAAAGAGATATTTTATATGCCGTTTTGACTGATGTCTGCGTTTTTTGCAAGAAACTATCTGCAACGCATTTTTGTGTGCTGTTTTCACAAATATGTCCATTTTTATGCACACTTTCCCCTACTATATACATTTTTGTAGACATTGCTTGCTTGGAGAACTGAATCACAAAATTCAGAGAGGTGCAAATTTCAAAGGCTGTGTTTTGCTTCACATATTGTTTCAGAAAGTGTGAATTTGATAGATTCAGTTTTAAATCTGTACTGAATTGAATTTCTGCTCTGTCCCTATTTGGAAGCAAAATAATCCAGGTACGACATCTGGATTTTTTCATTTATTTTTAAAATGTGTTGTCCTTACATGTGTGCATTTTCTCACATGTTTCCAGAAACTGGAAATTGGGGAAACTTGCTAACCAGTTTAATACCACCCTGGATCTCATTATGTATGATTATATGTGAATGAGTCTATGTGCATGATCTATTGCTTTAGACTGCCCTGTTTCCTAACACTTTTCAAGCACTTTTGAACACTTGTTTCTCATTTATTCATTTGTTACTTCTTAGAAACACATCCTATGCCACTAGCTATTTGTGGTGAGCAAGACTTTGGTCAAAAGCCAAAATAGCAATCTCTTTTGTAAAGAGCAGAAACTAATTCTCCATTTAATTTTTACAGAAGTGTAATGCTATAGTGAGCAGCAGCCAGCCAGCATGAAACCTAAGGTTAGTCACATATAAAAACATGTTACGGTTCTGATGTTGCCAGCTCATGAATACCACATTTCTGGCATTTTTCTTAAGCGTTTCTGAAATGCCATCTTTAGACAAATAGTTCAGCATTTGCTGTTGGAGCACACAAGCCATTTGGCTGCTGAGAACAACTCTTGAAAGCGATTTTAGAAATATGTGCACCTTGGGGAGAGAAACCTGCATTTTTTTATTTAAAAAATGTAGTTTTTAAAAATTTGATTTAAACAAGTACAAACATACAACGAATAACAATTCAAAATCCAAATGTTGAGATTACTCTGAATCTCCTGACTTCCCCCATCCCTTCCATGGGTCCTAATGATAATATTTACAACTGCATATCAATGTTTATTCAAATGTTTATCCTTCTAAATTATCCATACTTTCCTTTTTTAATTGCTTTTTTATTTTCCAACACAACAAAAATTATACATTCCAAGTAAAACACACACAAAAACAAATTTCCAAATAAACCAATATATACAAATCCTTAAATTCCTAAAGAAGACTTACAGTGGTACCTCTGGTTACAAACTTAATTTGTTCCGGAGGTCCGTTCTTAAGCCAAAACCATTCTGAATATGAGGCGTGCTTTCACTAATGGCGCTTCCCGCTGCTTGCGCACCGCCGCTCACCCACTTCCACTCACATCCCGGGGCAAAGTTCGCAACCAGGAGCATCTACTTCTGGGTTAGCGGAGCTTGTAACCCGAAGCGTTCGCAAGGAGGACAGTAAGTAACATGAAGTTCCACTGTATATTGTTTAAATCTTTTTCTTAATTGACAAATTATTAATTCCTCCATATGGCTTCCAACCTCCTCATTGAGGGTTCGTTCTTTTTTCCCTTTTTGTTATCACTGTTTCCATATTCCTTATCTCAGTTTATTTTCTATTATATCTCATGTATTCTTAATCTAACTTGCAACTTGCGGAGTTTAGTCAAAACATATCCAGGTTTTCACTTGTGGACAATGTTTAATTAAATATTCTTTATAAATTCCCCATTCATTTTTGTACCTTTGGGTTGGCTAGTTATCTCAGTTAATTTAGCTAATTCAAGATATTCAAACAGTTTCTTCTGCCACTCCTCTTTTGATGGTATCGTTTCACCTTTCCATTTTTTTGGCAACCAGTATTCTAGCTGCTGTTGCAGAGTATAAGAATATTCTTCTTTTTCCCTTTCCATACTTTCCTTTTTTTTTATAATAATTTTTATTGCATTTTTTTCAGATACAGTATTAGACAACCAAAGAAAAGGAAAAGAAAAGAAAGTACAGATAAAGAAAGAAAGAAAGAACCAACCATTTCAACAACTTGTTTCAACTTTCCAACGGACTTCCCCACGTCTCCCGCACAGAGCATTCTTAACAATAAATTTATCAGCAAATTATAACCTTGTTTCATGTGTTACTTTGTACTTTCAATTGCAATTTAAGTTTGAATCCCTTATTATCCATTTACTCTATAAACAAACATATTATCCTTTTTGGGCATTTAAACATTGAATCTTTCATTAATATTATCTAATTTCATATATATTCCATTCTCTTTGCTGGGGCTAACATTCAAATTCATGCGAAATCCTATAGTTCATATAACTTATAAAATTTTTGCAGATAGTCCTTGAATTTTTTCCAGTCCTCCTCCATTGCTTCTTCTCCCAAATCTCGGATCCTGGCAGTCATCTCGGCCAACTCCATGTAGTCCATCAATTGCGTCTGCCACTCTTCCAGTGTGGGCAAATCTTGAGTCTTCCAATATTTAGCGATAAGAATTCTTGCTGCTGTAGTAGCATACATAAAAAACGTTCTGTCCTTCTTTACCACCTTTTGGCCGACAATGCCCAAGAGGAAGGCCTCCAGTTTCTTAGGAAAGGTGTACTTAAACACCTTTTTTAACTCATTGTAGATCATTTCCCAAAAGGCCTTCACTTTTGGACAAGTCCACCAAAGGTGAAAGAATGTCCCTTCAGCCTCTTTGCACTTCCAGCATTTATTGTCAGACAAATGGTAAATCTTAGCAAGCTTGACTGGGGTCATGTACCACCTGTATATCATTTTCATAATGTTTTCTTTCAAGGCATTACATGCCGTAAATTTCATACCGGTGGTCCATAACCTTTCCCAGTCTTCAAACATAATATTGTACCCAATGTCTTGTGCCCATTTTATCATGGCTGATTTAACTGTCTCATCCTGGGTGTTCCATTTAAGCAGCAAGTTATACATTCTCGATAATACCTTAGTCTTTGGTTCTAACAGCTCTGTCTCAAGTTTCGATTTTTCCACCTGGAATCCTGTTTTTTTGTCCAACTTAAAAACCTCATTAATTTGGGCATAATGAAACCAATCTTGCACCTTATCCTTTAATTTTTCAAAACTCTGCAACCTCCAATTGTCTCCAATGTTTTCTATTATTTCCCAATATTTCGGCCAGCCGGCCTCCATATTGGGTTTTTTCCGAGCCTTGGCCTCTAGTGGTGATAGCCACCTCGGAGTCTTACTTTCAAGTAAGTCTTTGTATTTTGTCCAGACCATAAATATTGCTTTTCTGACAATATGGCTTTTGAACATTCCGTGTGTTTTTACCTTGTCATACCACAAATACGCATGCCAACCTAACGAATTGTTAAAGCCTTCCAGATCTAGGACATCAGTGTTTTCTAGCAAAATCCAATCTTTCATCCAGCAGAAGGCTGCAGCTTCGTAATATAACCTTAAGTCTGGCAGGGCAAACCCCCCTCTTTCTTTTGCATCAGTTAATATTTTAAACTTTATTCGGGGCTTTTTGCCCTGCCAAACAAACTTTGAAATATCCCTCTGCCACTTTCCAAAACATTCCACTCTGTCCACGACCTGCAAGGCTTGAAACAAAAACAACATTTTTGGCAAAACGTTCATCTTTATAGCTGCAATTCGGCCTAACAAGGATAATTTCAGTCTTGACCAAATTTCTAGGTCTTTTTTAACTTCTGACCAACATTTCTCATAGTTGTCTTTAAATAAGTTCAAATTTTTGGAAGACAAGTTAACCCCCAGGTATTTCACTTTTTTAACAACATTTAAGTCTGTTTCCTTCTGAAACCCATCTGTTTCAGAAGATGTCAAATTCTTTCCTAATACCTTAGTTTTTTGTTTGTTCAACTTAAATCCCGCCACCCAACCAAATTCTTGAATCAATTCTAAAACTCTTTTAGTACTAGATTCTGGCTCCTGTAATGTTAAGACCAAGTCATCTGCAAAAGCTTTCAGTTTATATTGTTTCGCTCCGACCCGTATTCCTTGTACCTGCCGGTCCTTCCTAATCATATTCAGCAACACCTCCAGGACCGAGATAAATAATAAAGGGGATAGGGGGCACCCCTGTCGTGTTCCTTTTTCAATATGAAATTCTTCTGTCACCACATTGTTCACTATCAACTTAGCTTTCTGTTCTGAATAAATTGCTTCTATTCCATTTTCAAACCCCCGTCCCACACCCATCCCTTCCAAGTTTTTCTTCATAAACTTCCAAGAAATGTTATCAAAGGCCTTCTCTGCATCGATGAATATTAACACTGCTTTAGTGTTAATATTTGTTTGTAAAAGTTCCAGAATATCAATAATGTTCCTGGTATTGTCAAACAAATGCCTGCCTGGAAGAAAGCCTGCTTGGTCTTTATGAATTACTTCATTTAATACTTTTTAAAATCTATTTGCCAAAATGTCTGCAAATATTTTGTAATCCACATTTAGGAGTGAGATGGGACGGTAGTTCTTAAGTTGAGTCTTTTCAGTTTCCACTTTGGGTATCAATGTGATGAATGCTTCTTTCCACGTTTCTGGTGCCCTCCCTCCCCCCATAATCTGGTTACAAACCTCCATTAATGGTTGTATCAAGTAGTCTTTTAACGTCCTATAATACTTGGAGGTAAGTCCATCAGGGCCTGGGGATTTGCCTAGCTGCATATTCTGAATGGCATCCTCAATTTCCTGTTGTGTTATTTTGTGATTCAAGATTGATCTCTTCTCCTGAGATAGTTCTGGTAAACCATTGTCTTTCAAAAATTGATCTATCTCAGTCAATTCCTCAGGCCCTTGAGTATATAATTTTTGGAAGTATTTCTGGAAACACTTTCTAATTTCTCCCGGTTTCTGAATGTTTTTCCCTTCAACTTCTAGGTTAGTGACATAGTTTAATTTTTGTCTCTTTTTCAACTGCCAAGCAAGCAGTTTCCCACATTTGTTCGCCGATTCAAAAGATCTTTGTTTCATTTGTTTAATTTTCCATTCCACTTCTTGGTTTATCAGTTTCGTATATTGTGACTGGTGGAATTTAATTTCTCTTAAAGTCTCTTTTGATTTTGGATTCAATCTTAACTTTTTCTCTCCATCTCTTATCTTCTCTAATATCTTATCCTTTTTTCCATTCCAGAGTTTTTTCTTGATCATATTCTGTTGTATCAGAAACCCTCTCATTACAGCTTTGCTTGCGTCCCAGATTGTTCTTTTTTCCACCGAGGTGTTCAAGTTGATTTCAAAATAATCCTTTAAAGCTTTTTGGGCCTTTTTTACAATCTCTCGGTCTCTTAACAGGTTGTCATTCATTTTCCATCTGAAGGAACCGGCTGGGGTGAATCTCACTTCCATTTTCAAAGCATTATGGTCGGAGCAGGTCTTTGGGCAGATTTCCACTCTTATAATCTTAGGTGCCAGCCCTCTAGTTGTCCAAATTTGGTCGATCCTTGTCCATGACAGGTGGGCCTCAGAGAAAAAAGTTCCTTCTTTACCTAAGGGGTTTCTCGTCCTCCATATATCAATCAAGTCCATATTGTCAGTCAGTTCAAAAAAGTTTTTTGGTAGTCTGCCATCCTTGGTTAAATTCTGGTTCTGTGACTTATCCATATAAGTAGAGACCACCCCATTCATATCTCCCATCATAATGATGTTAGAGTAGTCCAGATAGTCCAGTAACGTCTCATGTAGCTTCTTATAAAATTCTGATTTCCCCTCATTTGGTGCATAAATTCCTAATATCAAAACTTTTTCTCCTTGAGTTTGTATTTCAATTGCCATGATTCTTCCTTTTTCGTCTTTAAACAAAAATTTCGGTGATAAGTTCTCCTTTGCGTAGATCACCACGCCTCTCTTTTTAACTCTATCCGATGAGATAAATTCTTGGCCTAGTCTTTTGTTAATTAACACTTTCCTATGGAGCCTAGTCACATGAGTTTCTTGCAAACAAATTATATCCAAATGTTCTTTTTTCAAAATGTGGAAAATCCTTTTGCGTTTTTCCGGGGAATTTGCGCCATTAATGTTCCAACTATATAGCTGCAGAGACATCCTGTATCAATCTGTTGTTACTCTTTATGGGGTGTCTTCTTTTTTGTCCGAGTCCGAGGGTGTTGGTTCTTTTCCAGGTTGCGGTAGGGGCCAAGGTACTGCTGTTCCTTTCTGCAGGTCCTCTCCGTGGTCGTGTAGGAACTTCTGGCTGTCCTCTTTCGTTTTGATTTTAACCTTCTTTCCTTTGTAATTAAATGATAAGCCATGTGGAAACTCCCACCTGTAAGATATCCCGTTGCTTCTCAGGAGTCTAGCTAGATCAGCGTAGTTAGCTCTGAGATCCAATAATTGTTTAGGGATATCCTTGTAAATTTCCGCTCTTCTGTCCTGGATCTCCAGTGATTTATTAAAATGGAGGTCTAGTATTTTGTCTCTCTCCTGTTTGGTCCTTAGGATAATCAGACAATCTCTGGGACTGTCCTTCCTGGCGACTCTTCCCAATCTAAACGCAGTTGTTATTTTGAAATCTTTATCTTCCTTTATATCCCAGAATTTAGAGAATTCTGTTGTCAAATAGCCGGTCAAATCCTCTTTCTCCAGCTCTGGGATAGAGCGTAATCTTAAATTATTTTCTCGATTTCTCAATTCCGCCAAAGACAGATAAGTCTGCTGGTCACTGATGTGCTTGTGTAGTGGCCTTACCTCTCCTTTCAGTTCATCCACTTTCTGAATTGCTTGATCAGCTTTCTCATTTGCAGCCTCGGCCAATTTCCGGTTCTCAGAAGTGGCGTCTTTTAAATCCCCGATTGCTTGTGAATGCTGAGCCACTTGTTCAGTTAGTTTGGTAATTGAGGATGTGGCTAAGTCAATCTTTGCTGTTTGGTCGTCAACCTTCTTGTTTAGAATTGCAAATTGCTGTAGCATTTCATCTAGAAGGGTACCAGATCCCCCTGCAGCCATATCCTCAGTTGTTGGCGGTTCAGCTTCCTGTAGTGGAGCTGTTGTTGGGGGTATAGCTCCCTGTAAAACAGCAGGAACTGAAGATCTGCGAGACTGAGAGGTCAGAGTTGTTTGTACAAGTTGGCCTTTCCCTGCTTTCACTGCAGATCTTGTTTTCGGATGGCCACTCATACCACAGCTGTCTGTGAGTCAAGGTCAAGCTGTCAAAATTTCCATGGGAAAGACAGTCCTCAAAGTAGATAACAAAACAGCAGAGAGTCAAAACAAAGTTAGTTCCCAGGAATTTGTAAATCCAAAGCTCCACTAGAGGGAGTGTTGTTACAGTTCATAAAGAAAGGAAGGAAGTTTTAGTCGCCATTAAAGTTCCTGCAGCTCAGTAAATTAATAATAGTCCTTAAAGCCTTTTCCACTTGCAGAGCCCTTTCAAAATTGCCACAAAGTCCCATCTGGAGATGCAAGATACAGTTGCTTAAATTGTATCTTCCAATAGTGCCTCCATGTGTCTATCTCAGCTTTATAGATTGTATCTGCAAAAGCAACCCTTTTCCCCTGCCAGCCCCGGGTTGGGTTTTAAGATTTTTTAAAGTCCACAAAAGGAGAAGGTTCCCAAATTGCATTAACACAGAAACCCAAAGAAGAAAAAAAGCTTGCCTTTCCTTTCAGTTGCCAGCTCCATCAATCGCACGCTTCCCTTTTTATAATCCCTCTCTGTTGCTTCCAGCTTGTCAGTTCCTTTGCCTTTGATCTGTAAGCGCTGCCGGGAGACGGACTTCCTTTTTCTCGTCTCCCGCTTTCAGCCAAATTTGCAATTTGTAATTCCGAAATAAAATGCGTCTTACTCACGAGTAGGTAATTTGGGGTCCAGTGTTCAAGGAAGAAAGGTCGGCGCTCATCAGCAGCAGCCGCGCGGCTTCGCTCCCGCAGAAAGAGCGATGTACTCTCAGCACCGCTTCCCCTCCGCGCTTCCGGAACCCCTTACGGGGTCCCTTCTTCGTTTTGGGGGTCGCTCCAGGTGCCCGCTGAGTCCCACGGCCACGAGCTCACTCTGCCCGTGGTTTTTCTTAATGGATCGTCGCTGTGCTGTAGCGAACGATCCTTTTCTGCGGAGCCCCTCTTCAGAGACTGAAGAGGACCGCCATTGCGTGTTTCGCGCCGCCTCCGGAAGTCCCCCTTTCCATACTTTCCATTACTTTACAAGTGTGGTTAAAATCCTGCCAATGTTCTGGCCTGCTTGAAATGGTCTTGTAAATAAATTATAAACTTTTCCCACTGTTTTTTTTTTATAGTTCTTGTCTCTTGATTTCTGAGCTTCCCAATTAGTTTTGCCATCATTTTTCAAAATGCCACCAACTCACTCTACAGCCTGTGTAGACCAGAGGTAGATTTACACACAGAGGAAAAAAATAAGTCAGAAGGTAAATTGTTATAACAAGGGGGGGGGAGCTATGTAAAATCGGAAAGATTTTTTGTTTTTGTTTTTTTGCCCTCCAGCGCAATCTAGTGTTGCATGCTGCTTTCCAGAAATTTCCCCAGATGTCAAGTCCTCCTTTGAAATCCCGGTAATATCCAGAAAAATCCAGACACATGGCAGCCCTATCCAACCTAAAGATTAACACATGCAAATTTACTTAATAAGTTCAGAATACTCAGCTCCTCTGTTGGGATCCATCACACAATGGTAAGGTGATTTGAAGGCAGATACCAGACAGGAATTGATGCTTTTGAATTATGGTGCTGGAGGAGACTCTTGGGAGTCCCATGGACTGCAAGAAGATCAAACCTATCCATTCTTAAGGAAATCAGCCCTGAGTGCTCACTGGAAGGACAGATCCTGAAGCTGGGGCTGCAATACTTTGGCCACCTCATGAGAAGAGAAGACTCCCTGGAAAAGGCCCTGATGTTGGGAAAGATTGAGGGCACGAGGAGAAGGGGACGAGATAGTTGGACAGTGTTCTTGAAGCTACCAACATGAGTTTGACCAAACTGCGGAAGGCAGCCGAAGACAGGAGTGCCTGGCGTGCTCAAGTCCATGGGGTCACAAAGAGTTGGACACAACTAAACAACAACAGCAGCAGACAGGTTCAGATAATGCTCACCCTTTTATTCAGCAAACAGGATGGCCAGCTTTAGCCATTTTTCACTAAGATGGGTGAGGTGAGGATTAGGCAGGAAATTCCAGAAGGAACTATGGAAATTGTAGTAATCACTCAGTTCACAGCGCCCTCCCTTCTCCACTAGTATGCCTTGGCAAAAAGGTATCAAAAACCATTAGATTAAAAGGTTAGTTAGATCTTCTAGCTCCAACAAGACAGCACTTACCCAGCACTCCCCAGAACTCCACATGTGCACTGCACACACACTTTATATTAAACTTCTCAACAGTATGAATATGAACATACACAAGTGCTGGCTGCATGAGACCAGGTCCACATACTTGTAACATAATACCTCTTGAAGACCCAGCCAACTTGTGCTCACCTACCAGGTAAAAGAGTGCCTCCTTCGGACTTATGCCTTGAGAGTTGCATACCTGTGGGGCTTGGTGAGTGCTTGAAATATATTTGCTATGTTATGCCAGGGGCGGAGGAAGGGGAGTGCGGGGCAGCCCTGCGTGTCACCACTGAGGGGGGTGACAAAATGCCGGGCAGCACTCACCACGGGGCCTGCAGCATGCCCGAACCATGTGTCTCTCCTGGGAGAGATGCGGTGGCTAGGGCGCGCGCAGGCTCCGCGCTGCCCAAACAGTCCACCCCCTGCCTCTCCCCCAGCTGTAGAGTGGCCGAGTGGGAGGAGGCAGGCAGACTCCGGATGCCCCATGGTACGTTCTGCCCCTATGGGTGGCTCACCTCGCTCCTATGGGCGGCTCGCCCCGCCCCGGGCACATCGCTATGGCTTCCTTGGGCCCAGGTATGCGGAGAATCAGGCACCTGAGTGACTTCCTTGGGCCCAGGTATGCGGAGAATCAGGGAATTGACCTCGATAGCCTTGATAATAACTTACTCCACTCTTATAGCATTCTCCCGCAAGAAGTTCAGAAAGAAATACTCCATAAAATTGATTCCCTTTATTTCTGCCTGACAAAAGTGACGGAGGAACAGCTGAGATTACCTAAACAAAATATGCTTGATAGAGACTATGGTTCAGATTCTGTCCCACGCTTATACCACCAAGAACTGGACCTGTGGGTTGGGAAGGCACCCACCCCTACCAGCCAACTGGTTGTTGCGGAGATGAATCCACTCCTCCATACTCTGGAGGCGGAAACCCCATCACCAGACCCATCTATTATGCACCCCATCTCTAAGGCAAATATGATTACAACATCTGCCTGGGACAAAATGAGGGAACTTAACGAATCTGAATTAGGTTCTCCATGT